>NC_056749.1:676268550-676556050 GCF_019279795.1 Protopterus annectens | reverse complement strand
ATTGCACTGGGCACGTAGTACCCTTAGTCAGGAGACATTCCTATGGGGTGATTTTAATTTAGACTGGTTTGCATGTGATACAGATCACCCCATCCATCACATAAACTTGCATGGTTTTACACAAACTATTCAAGGACCTACCCAAATAGATAAAGCTAGTAAAAAACTATCCACCTTGGGTTGAATATTATTAAATAACTCCTCTCACTCATTCCAGTCAGGTTGCCTTCCTGATGGTGACAGCAATCACCTACCCACATTTCTTATACAACAACACATAGTCCTACCAAAACCTACTATGTTTAAACAACTTAGAAAAAAACATAACTTTAATCTTGACAACTTCCTAGCTGACCTGCAAAGGTGCAATTGGACTCCACTCAAATACCTTGACCTAAATGACACAGTAAGCCACTTTAATAAATCCTTTTTAGATATATTAAATGCACATGCCCCTGTTAGAACCATCAGAGTAAAATCAAACTATGCCCCCTGGCTAAGCAGAGACACTAGGGCCCTTCTGAAAACTAGAGATAAAGCCTGGGAACTATGGCATAAGACTAACACAGTAGTTTCTAAACAACAGTATCAGGAACTTAGAAATAAGGCAAAAAAACAAATAAAACAGGATAAAATAGATTTCTATCATAACATTCAAAACACATATCAAAAAACCCTCAAAAACTCTGGCCTGTTATAAACTCAGTCCTTCACCCAGAAAAATCTATTACACCAACCCCAAACATCCACAATTCCGATAGCATAGCTACCATTTTTAACAAACATTTTACTGAATCTGTAATTGCCCTTTCCAAGCAGCAAAACCCTACTCCTGACACCAAACCAGCCAAGTCTACAACTAGCAATGCCTCATTCTCTTTCTCCCCAGCTCCTGCAGCCACTATAAAAAAAAACTACCCCAGAAACTAAAACCTATTACACTTGCCCTAGATAACTTATCCAGTGAATACATCAAAATTGCAGCTGAATCTATAGCCTTACCAGTATCGATCCTTATACAAAGATCCATTCTTGAAACAAGGTTCCTCAACTGTGGACGATCTCCCATGTAATCCCACTTTATTAAGGGGGACCTTTACAGAACTGACAAAGTATCATCCAATTGCTATTCTTTCACCTCTTTCTAAGCTACTCGAAAGGTATATTCATCTCCAAGTCATGAAATTCTTACAAACAAATAACCTTCTCTCAAACACTCAGCATGGGTTTTGCCTATCGAACAGTACCACTAAAGCTCTCTTATCCTTCACTAATACCATAAACCATCACAGGAATAACAACAACTTTGTATCTGCCATCTTTCTAGACCTATCAAAAGCTTTTGATATGGTCTCCCCTTCCAAACTAATAGATATACTAACTGAACTATCCGTCTCACTATCTGCCACAGCATGGTTTCATAACTATTTATCTGTCCATCAACAATCTGTTCTATGGCAGGGTGACCTATCTCCATGCCTTCCTTTATCCAATGGTTTCCCCCAAGGGTCTATCTTGGGCCCTCTCCTTTTCTCCCTCTTTACTAATAACCTACACACAGCTACTCCACATGGTTCTATAATACAGCATGCCGATGATTCAACACTTCTGTGCTGCCACTTCTCTATCAACTCTTCATTCTCAAACACAGGAATCGTTTCACTTCTGTTGAAACATGGTCAGCCAATGTCCATCTAATCCTGAACCCAAACAAAACTAAATTATTACTCTTCCAACATAAGACATCTATCTCGTGCCCACCATTTAACATAATAGCCAAAGACAATCCTGTCATCTCCCTGATAACCCACACAAAGCTTCTTGGAGCGGAAATAGACAATAACCTAAAATTTGACTTGCATGTCTCCCTTACATTAAAAAAGCCCTTAAGAAACTTTGAAGTCTATATGGGCACAAAAGGTTCCTGACCAAAATGGCCAAAACTACATTAGCACAAACCCATCTGCTATCCACTTTACTATATGCCTCTCCAGTTTTAACTAATCTTAGGAAAACTGACTTATCTAAGCTAGACACGTTATAATAAAATTGCTAAGTTTGCATCTGATTGCTCATAAAGAACACATCATTGTAGAGCTTTGAGAATACTAGACTGGCTTGAACTTCCCAACATTATTTTTTACAACCAACTCTCTTTAACTAAAAACTATAACACAACCAACCAGAACCCCTGCACTACAAAATCTCTTCTTTCCTTACAGTTCCAACAACCACTTCACTCTAACAATAGGAACTTACTCACTGTCTTCAAGGCCAACATCTTTATTTTCCTGCTATATATCACATATATGGAACTGCCTTCCTAACTCCATTCTCTCAGTCTCGCCCACTAACCACTTTAAGCCATCACTTAAAGCTGATCTAAAAAAGAAGTGGCTGTGTTCCTGTACTAACCCCTCATGAATGCTCGGATACATCACAGTGTACCCCAACTATACCCAACTTCTTCCCCAGTGTTTAACCTTGTATTCCTACAGGTCTGTCTCAACCTTATACCTTGACATAAGTCATACTTTACAAATAGTACTAGCTATGTTCAAAGCCTAAGTTTTTTTCTCATGATGTAACAAATTTGTATTTTCTTATGTATGCTACATTTTGTTTACTTTATACTTTATTGATCATTGTAATTCATGGATTAAAATTTAATGTTACTCATGGAGCTTTTCTCCCCGGGTCTCCTCTGAAAAGGATCTGTGTCTAATTGGACTTTCCCGGTAAACAAATGTTAAATAAATATAAATAAATAAAATGACAAGGGCATCAAAACTAAATTCATTGTGATGCTGGAAACTGCTTTTAGACATGGCAGTGCATTTTTCTTAGATACTTATACAGAGCCATATCCTTTTTAATAAGCTTTCTACAGCATCACATATCACAGAAAAGGTAGATCTGCAATAATACTAAGCATTTTCATGGAACTAGTCTGCAGTTATTTTTTTTTTCAATTTCAAGCACTTCTTAATAAAGGTAAATAAGTTAATTATTTCTCATTTATAGTACAGGAGACTAATACTCCAGACCAGAAAATACTGCGGCAAACAGAACTCAGTAAAACAAGACAATTATCTGTAAATAAAAGCATAGATAGTTTTTTATAGTCAACAGTCCCCTTGCATCCCTATTTGAGGGCCAAGACCTAAATCCCCAAACTTGTATAACAACTCACTAGTTACTCCATAGTGGGTGAAGGAGAACCTCCTCTAAACAGAACACATCAATCACACATAGACAGTCTTTTCAATTCAGCTTGATCAAGCAAGAGACTTACTGGGGTCCAGTCATCAAGGATTGACAGGACAAACTTGTTTCTCACGTAGCAAACTGCTGAATCTTGCTTTTGCAAGTTTTACTTCATTATCAGACTCCATTGAACCAATTACATATTTTGGCACACTTCATTCTTTGGCTTGAGATTACTATACAACAGCTAACACTGTTTCTGACATTACATGGAAACCCAATTTATGAGCTGATAATTCCCTGAAAACTGGAAGCTGTGGATGCAGTTTTTGAAATTGTATTTCACTCTGAGTAAATCTGCAGAAAACTTTTGAAAAAATGCAGTGTGCAATATTCCTTCAACCACAGGTGAGGAATATCTCATCTGCCTTTGGAAAGGAAGAAAGAGAAATAATATTTTTGTCTAAAAAGCCAAATTCCAAACAAACTGTGAACAAAAGAATTATCTACTATACTTAAGCTATTTGTTTTTCATGAAAATTCATGGGTTTCAGAACTGATATTTAAGTGACTGATCTTAAATACAGAGCATAAGACTTTTTTTTTTTTTTTTTGTACTGAGTAACTGGGTTAGAGCATTGATTTCCATGGACCTTTCACAGACCTGCTTGGGAGTGATGTGTAGTTAAATTACTTACAGGTAAGTAATGGAGGCTGAAGGAATCAAACTCTGAACCAGAGGACCACAGCACACAGCTCATTACGTGAACCTTAATTCGCTGAACCAAATGCCAGAGAGTGAGGACATTGTGTGTGGTAATATTGTTGAATCACTGATCAGAGAGAGAAATGTGTGGAACTAGGAATGTTAAGCTAAGTAGTAGATGATTAGGGGAAGCAGATCTGCCAGTGTGGTACAAGTGTTGGATGTATACAGAATGACAGACCTTGGTAACACTTAACTTAAAAACAGAGCAAATGTTGAAAGGTTGCAAAAGACGGACTGTAAGTGAAAAAGAGAAAAAAACAAAGCTTGCAATTGTTGAAAATATTAAAACCAAAAAGAATGAATACTGGCACCCTTTTGGCATCTAAGATCATGCTGAATACTGGTCAGGCAGACACTATACTCAGTGTCATGCACCTTGGGTACGCATGACAGGAAGGGGGAGGGGTGATGAAGAGAGACAGCATGAGAGAGGGAGGGTGAGACCAGGAGAGATGATAGAGGGGGACAGAGAGAGGGGAGAAAAAGAGTGAGAGAGAGACAGAGAGAAAGAGAAGGGGGTGAGAGAGGGATGGGGAGAGGAGAGGTTGAAAGAAAGGCAGAGGGAGAAAGAGGAAGGAGAAGAAAGAGAGTGACAGGGAGAGGAAGGGAGGAGAACAAAGGGAGAGAGAGAGAGAGAGAGAAGAGAAGAAGGGGAGAAAGAGTGATAGAGAGCAGAGAGAAAGAGAAGAAGGCGAGAAAGAGTGATAGAGAGCAGAGAGAGAGAAAGAGAGAGGACAGAGAGAGAGAGAAAGTGTGATAGAGAGAACGAGAAAGGGGAGTTAGGGAGACACAGAGAAGCAGGGGAGAGAGGAGGAGAGATATAAAGGGAAAGGAAAGGAGGGAGAGTGAGAGAGTAAGAGGACAGAGACAGAGAGAGAGAGAGTCTGGTGACAGAAAGGGAGAGGAATGGAGACATAGAGTGGCAGAGACGGGGTGAGAGGAAAGGCAGAGTGAGAGGGAGTAGAAGACAGATTTAGGGGAAAAGACAGAGAAGATAAAAGAGGAAGAGGGGAGAAACAGATAGTGAGAGAGAAAGAGAGGAAGGAAGGGATACAGACAGACAGAGACAGATGGAGATGGAGACAGGGAGAGTGGGAAAAGAAAGGTAGAGAGATGGACTGACAGAGGGATGGAGGAATAGCACTGCAAAAACATTTAATAGGGTCTGTCATCACCATTCTGGTCATTCACGTAGATGAGTAGTCTCCCCCATACTTCCATATCTATGTTCCAAAATCTTCCAGCCCCCCCCCTCCTTTTATAGAATTTGATGAGGAACCCATATGAGCTCCTTGGATTTCTTTCCTTGATTGTCTTCACCAACTTTGTAATTTCCTCTTTTGTAATACCTGCTTCCAGATCCAGTATTTACATAGTCTGTTTAAGCATTCAGTATAATATTAGTGATGTATGACATTAACTGCTTTAAGCATTGTTTATATTTTTATTAACATTCAGTTAGTGTCCTCAACCAAAACTAAATAAATAAAAGGTTGTACCCCCCTCACTTGTTTTGTGCATCTATCTCTTCAGGTTTCATTGCATTATCCGTATGACCCCTTCTTCCCTCCATATGGCTGCCCCTTTCCCTAGGCACCATCCACAAATAGAACATATTTACTTTCCCCATTCTTTGATCCACTGAGCATCTGTGATTAACATTTTGACCATTAACTTTATTTCGGTTCATTTTGTGTTTTTACAATGTTACCCACAATTCCATTGCTGCCATCTCACAGCCTCACACTTTTGACTGTTGTGAGCTCAGTGTACGACAAGCCATTACATAGTTAGATAGTAGTCAGTTTATATTTTACAATGAGTATAATACCTTTTTGTCCATCCTGTCATATATCTTCATATGACCTCATTACAAAACACTAGTCTTCCTGTCTTCCTTCAGGCAAATCTTTTTTTTTTTTTTGCTTCCTTTGATCTTTCATATCTTTACAGACATGTCTTAACTTCCGAAGCCTTTTGATCAGCAAACAACACCATTATGAATCTCCTGACTTGTCCAAGATGGCTTCTTCCCATCTCAATCCCCTATGCTTCTGTTTGTGTTTTCTCCTGCATCCGTCTTTCCAACCATGCACACATTCCCCTGTCTAGTTACTTCTCAAGGACTACTTGCTCTTCTCAGTGGCCTCTATTCTTTATTCCTTATTAGTACAGAAGGGGATGCTTTCCTTCTATACATGGCTGGTTTTCTACTTCCTTCTTTTTTCACCTTGAAGCTCCTCCACCTCCTTTCTTTTTTTTTTACATAGATGCCCTTCCTCCTCCACTGACATTTCCAGCCACAGTATTTTGCCTCTCAATGACATACTTGCTATTGCTTCACCTGGCCAGCTAGTCTCCAAATGTTATTGACAATTTTGATTTAGGCATCACTAAATTTCATCTGGGAAATTCACTTCTCTGTGATACTTGCTTCTGAGCTTTAAGAAAGTTTTTTCTACTCCAGTGTCATCTTTGTGTGATCATCAGGAGACCTGGATAAATTACACTTGAGTAATTCCCTCAGCTTTTAAGTCCTCCAGATTTGGCAGTAAGATTTTTCATTGTATAAATAGCTGAACCCAGTAGTCCTCAGTGATCTTTGGGAACATTCTCTGGTATGGAACATTTCTCACTACTCTAGCCAGTACCAGGGTTTCATTTTAGACCATAAAGGACTGCATGCATGCTAAAGCATAATTTCAGGGGCTGTTTGACATCTAGTTCACCGAACTCTATGCATCCATTTAATTTTTGTGGCTTCTTAAGCTAAGGCAGAATCTCCCAGTACAGTGATTAAAAATCCCTTAACTTAAGAGTCCAAAACCTTTTCTGAAATGCCTATGATTCTAATATTACATCTCCTTCCTCAGTTTTCTCATCACTGATCTTGTTTACCAGCCATCAGACTTGTCTTTCCAGCTGTATCACGTAGTTGTCATGCATACTGTTCTATGCTCGCAACACCAATCTCTTATAATATAAATATTAGACCTTTTCCATGATTTCTTTGAGAACCCTTTGTTGTTTTCCTCCCAAAGCTTTTATTTCTCCCAGGTCTCCAAGTTTGCTGAACAGGATACACATCAACTCTTTTTGTTGTAAGAGTTTAAACTGTATGATCTTCTCCATTAGTTGTCCCAATATATGCATGACTCTTTGCATCCTGTTTTCTTGCTGGGTAAGTGGAGTTGTTTTCTCATAATTGTTGACATCTGTTCAGAGCTCCAGCTATATGCAGTAATCTTGATCTTCTTTTGCTTTCGGCTTTTCCTGGTTAGGGGTTGCCACAGCGGATCACCTATCTGCTCATGATTGGCAGTGGAGTTTTATGGTGTTGAGCTGCCAGCCTGGCACTCAACCTTCCACAGAAGTCACACACATGCGCGCACTCACACCTAGGGCCAATTTAGAGTGTCCAATCCACCTACAGCATGTCTTTGGGATGTGGGAGGAAACTGGAGCACCCGGAGGAAACCCATGCAACCACAGGGAGTACATGCAGACTCCTCACAGAAGGCACCCCAGCCGAGGATTGAACCGGAGAACCTCTTGCTGTGAGGCAGCAACATTAACCGCTGCACCACCGCAGCTACCCTCACCACAGTGTCCGCCCTGTATGTAGTCACTTGATGGGATTCCTAAAACATTCTCCTTTAGACTAAAAAGCCTTGTACACAGGTGGCACCAGTAAGTCAAAAATTCCTGACATTAATCTAAGAATAAAAAGATCAGACTACTTTTTAAACTGTGCCAATAAAAGAAGTCATCCTAACATATTAGACTGTTTAGATTAAATAATTAGGAAATATAAAAACAAATCTGAAGCAGAAAACAAATAACTTGTCTGATAAATATTTTCACCATCACAAAAACATCTCAAATATTGAGCATATCCACAACATTAATTGTCTCTGTGACCATGCTGATTCATTTATAGGGTTAGAAAGTCTTCCACTAGAATATCAAGATTAAGTAAAACCTGATGCTACGGTGGTCGTTCAAGCTTCTGGGAAATTATCAGTGGCTCTGAGGTGCAAAGCTGTACAGGAATTCAAGCAAATTGAAAGATTATGGGTCATTTCAAAGCAATTAGAACCAACTGAATGGTGAATGGTACGGTCATGTCTGTGAAGAAACAGAATAAATGCATTTATATTTATCCACAAGATCTGAATAGTAATTAAAAGAGAGCATTCCCCATTACTTAAAGCTGAAGAAGGGGTCTCAAGAACATCAAGTGCTGAATCTTTTTTCGTACTAGATACAAAGAATGATTTTTGGCATATAAAGTTAGACAAGACATGAATTTTGAGTGTGTTTTAATTACACTGTATGCAAACTGTTACTCAGCTACTGTTATAAATGTAGTTATGTTTGTAATTGGCACTGCCTATATATACTTATATGCATCCTGTATATCCTCTAACTGTACTTGCAAAGAGTTCTTCCTTTTATACAATGTGTCCAGGTAGTGTCTAAAATCTTCCCTTTTTTCCGGATCAGCACACTTTACTGGTTAACAATTTAAAAAGAATACATAAATAAATACACATCTGTATTCAACAAAGTTCTCCCTTATGAGCATATGGTTTGATTGGGTTAGGACTTTAGTGAGATATCTAAATACCATGAGAGCAATCTGCAGTAAAAAGAAAAAAGTTACTCCTCAGATACCTCTTCACTTATGCAATGACATTAAAAGAGACTTATTTTAGAACCTGGCAGTGATGAACCTTTTGCCATGTCTGACAGCATAGCCAATGGTGATATTTGCTGCAAGGCATGACAGTTTGGCAGGAATCATAGAGGCTGTACTAAAAACTTGAGATCAACTGTTCATGAACTCTGACTCAGGCTGAGCTCATTTAAAATAAATCATAAAACATTAGAATTTTTCAAAGATAACATTTGAGAACAAATGCAAATTATTTTATGTGATTTACTTCACTTTGTTAATTGCATAGATGGACTGATTGAGTAGGTACTCATTAATAGTATAGACAGGTGTCCACTTTTTGTGGTTTTCTGAACTTTTATTGAAAAAAAAAAAAACACATTACTAATTTGGACTTTCTCTGTGCCTTGCAGTAAATTAACACTGGAATTTACATGGAAGTGGGGATAAACTCCTCGGCATACCCCCTATGAAAAAACATTTTCCTATTATACTTATTACATTTTCACTGTATAGTCTTCAGTATTACTTTTGCTCAAAAGTATGTCAATTAAATGGATGTTGTAGAACTGATTAAATATAGAGCCATTACAGCCACGAGACAGTTTGTTTTAGTTGTGACACCTTACTACCTAAGCACTCCAGTACAAATTACATCCAGTTATTACATCCTTATGGACACTATGATTAATCAGAATTGTTTATTTATTTAACATTTGTTGACTTGAGAAATTCTTACTAAGACAGACCTTATTTTCAGCGGAGACCTGGGGAGAAATGCTCCACATGCATTTCTTTGGAATGTGGAAGGAAACCAGAGCACCCAGAGGAAACTCACACAAATGCAAGGACATGCAGACACTGCACAGAATGCACCCAAGCCAAGAATCGAACTGAGAACCTCTTGGTATGGGGTAACAACATTAACCTCTGTACCACAGCTGTTATACAGCTAGAGACATTACACTGATTATAATCTGTGTGTGTGTGTGTGTGTGTGTGTGTTTTTATATATATATATATATATATATATATATATATATATATATATATATATATATATATATGCTTGTGTGTGTGTGTGTGTGTGTGTGTGTGTGTGTGTGTGTGTGTGTGTGTATACTTACATGAACACAGCCATCGGTTACTTAAGTTTACTCATGATAGAGGCATTACTGAGTGCACAATTCTGTAAAACAGTATAAGTCATAGCTATGCTGCTCATATGCATGTTACATTGCAGTGTAGGTATATGGGAATGCAGTTCCTACAGGAGGTAATATCAGCTTCTCTAAATGAACATGGACATTCTCCTTTACTAACCGACAATGCTGAGTCACTGACATTCAGTTAAGTACTGCATAATTCTAGGATAATGTCACCTGGATTATTACAGCAAATTGATGGGGTTCGCTATCACTGTTATTATACCTGTGTATCAGGTATGCTTCTCCTCTCATAGGTATTCATGTCAACCTTTCATTGGAAGGCACTGATATGTCCTCTTATAGATAAGAGTGGTCATACTAAATATTAATCATGCAAGTCATGTAGACATGCTGCATTTGGAAAAGTAGGTAACACTTATTTGGTATCCTACTTGCAGGAAGACAGTTCATTTACCTTTATCTTTCTCTTTTTTTTTTTTTTTTTTTTGGAGGGGCAGAGAAAGCTGCTCCATTTGGAGCATAGATTGAGACATCTGTTCATCTCATTAGTTAGGCAGTCTACATGATGTGAAATTGGAGCATTCAGCTAATGAAAATAACTATATATGTAGGTCAGTCTGGCATAATGGTTTGATTCTCATTTGGGGTAATTGGCTAGGCTTAAAATGGCTCATGTGGGCAGTTAGCCTAGTTACTAATATATGAACCAATGAACATTTTGCAGCAGGATGCCTAAAGCTCCAGTCTTTGCAGAGCCCTGAGGAACTGTTCTTTATATCCCTAGAGTGCCACATATCACATTTTTTTATTTTACTGGGGCTAATTCATAGGTTTCTTGAGGCAAACCAGCAGCATATTAGGGTAAAGCAATCTGGATCTTCTACATTTTATACACCTGGGTTAAGGCTCATTGCAGCTGATAACCAGGTCTTCTCTAGATACCAAAACAGTAATCAGAAGTATGAACAAGTCACATGACTGTTAAAGACAGAAAAGCATTGGAATTATAAAAAAAAAATAAAAGACACTAGCCATAACATCTTAAGGACCATGGAGAATATCCTATATTTTGACTGCCAAGATTTTTTGAGAAAGTATACAAATGAGATCCATGGCTCTAAAGCTAGTCACATTATTGCCATCTGTCTCTAGAAGACTGAATGGTCAGCAATGTCAAAAGTACTGATTTCATACAGAACACCCCATTGTGAGGAATCCACTGTCCATACTGGCCAGGGTAGTGTCCATTATGGTCTGGTCAATATTTAGGGTGCACTGTCCGGGAGTGACGTTATGACATTAGTACAAGTAGTTCCTTTGTATCTATTATCCTAATTAGCTGACTACAGATGAGTTTTTCCAGTATCTTGGTCACACTAGAAAGACACACAGTTTTTACTTATTGGCATTTGTTTACCATTTTGTTTTGTTTAATTTGTTTACATTACAGCAGAAGCTTTGAAGTGGGTTCCTCGTTGTTTTTCAGAAAAGGCAATACCACAGTTCTTAAATGCACAAGTCCTAATTATTCAGAGGACAATGAGAGGTTGGACAAGTAAACTGATAGCTCTAGCAATATTCTTAGCAGATTATCTGGAAACATTCTAAGGAGCTTTGTAATGTTCTATGCAGTAGCCCTCAGAGACTTGTGTAGGATGCTGGGGTGGAAGGAGGTCATGGGATGTTGTAGTCAGAACTTGTTTCTGAAAGGATCTGCCATAATCTCTGTGAGCTTGGTAGGCCCATCTAGGAGGAACAGTGTTTGGACAGTCTGGCATTTATTACCCCTCACCAGCTAGGAACATTTCTCCATAGTTCACTGGAAAGGTCTATAACCTCAGGCAGATCTTTGCTGATGATCTAAGCCCTACTTATCTCACTTCCTTCTTACATTCATACCTCAGCCTGGTTCATTTTTAAAGGCAAGGAGAGGTCAGACACTTTTATATGGCAGCATATTCTGCCATGTTTCTCAGGGTTTCTTCTAGTCAGTTTCTTATTAATTTGCAATAGCCTATTTTATTATATGCTGAGGTGGAATGTTCCTGAATGGCTAGAACCATTTTTCAACATGAGGACATATTCTAAGTTTGTCTAAATCGGTGACACCCAGCAGTTTTCCAGTCAACCTTTTCCATGATATTTGTATTACACCATAGAATGACAAGTAATTGGTATTATTTTATAACTTTAGATACTTAAGACTACGCACATACCTTTTCAAAGCATCTATGCCATCTTCATTTTCTGAGTTGACTAAATGTACTGGACTGCGTTTTTCCTGGTAATCATGAATTACCTCTATCTGAAATGAAAGAAAACGTAGATCTCTAGTATTAGAATTATATGATATACTTTCTTTCAGAAAGTGACACAATTTCTGTCACCTGCCCATCCATCCTTTTACTTATTTTGACTTTAACTCAATTACTCAAAACTCTTCTCTTTATGAAACAGAAATAATTTATTGTTCAATAATTTCCTTTTCCAAATTAACATTAATAACGTTAATACAAGAGAGTCTGACACATATGCATGTTATAAACAAATAACTTGTAAGTGACATTTACTAGCACTATTAAATAAGGTAAAGTGAGAAAGCAAAAAAAAAAGCAAAATGTTTCCTGACAAAAGCAAAAACAGTTCTGTATCCTTTATAGTTTCACATACATGAAGCATACATCATCAACCTGGAGACGAGACAGCTACAACAAAACAGCACCAGGTTAGCAGATGTTTATTAATAGTTACCACCATCTAAAATACTATTTCCCTTGACCAAATGTAGTACCTTAAAATAAACATCTTCCCACAAGCCTTTGTACCACTTTAAAACTCATGCTTGTATTAAAGTGGTACAAAGGCTTGTGGGAAAATGTTTATTTTCAGGTACTACATTTGGTCAAGGGAAATAATATTTTAAATGGTGGTAACTATTAATACACATCTGCTGACCTGGTGCTGTTTTGTTGTAGCTGTCTCGTCTCCAGGTTGATGATGCATGCTTCATGTATGTGAAAGTATAAAGGATATAGAAGGTTTTTTTGCTTTTATCAGGAAACTTTTAGCTTTTTTTTTTTTTTTTTTTGCTTTGTCACTTTACTTTAATACTCATACAAGTCTCTGTTTGTAAGCTGCGGTGGTGCAGCGGTAGCATTGTTGCCTCACAGCAAGTGGTTCTCCCGTTCGATTCTCGGCTGGAGTGCGGGGAGTGCCTTCTGTGTGGAGTCTGCATGTCCTCCCTGCATTTGGTGGGCATTCAAAAGACATGCGTAAATGGGTGTTCCTTTGTTGAAGGTTGAACGTCGAGCTGGCACCTCGGAGTTCGTTAAAATCTACTGCCAATCATTAGCGGACTGGAGTTCCGCTGTGGTGACCCCTAACCTGGAAAAGCCGAAAGACAACAACAACAAGTCTCTGCATGTAGAGATAATAAAACATTCACTGGAGGACATGTTTTTAGGCCAAATCATATGTTATACACAGGCATGCTAAGAAGACAATGAGATATGGCCTATTAGCATAAAAGCTACAGATAGTCACATCTATCATTCATCCTACACTCCCATAAATCCCTCCTTCAAGTTACGCAGTACCAGTTTACAGGAAGGTTATTCCAGAAACCCAAATACTTCCTGTGAAAAAAAATGTTTCCTCTGCTCAGATTAAAATCTTTATTCCTTTCATTTGACACCTATATTTCTTTTTCTACTACAGCCCTGCAATTCTAACTCCCCCAGAGGAGTGTCAGGCAACAAGGTTAATCAATATCATGTCATATTCGATGACATTCATATCAGAGGGTATGACATCAGGTCCTGTATCATGTCATACTGTATTGCTTTATATATCATAACATAGTATCAGATATCATGTCTGGCCACCACCCACTCCCTTACTGCCTTCAATGCACAAAAGACAAGTGCCTTCTGACTCCAGCATCCTCATGTCATGTCATTATGTCAGTGACACTGGACACAATATCCACTAGTTAAATATTATGTTCTCTGTATGGCCTCCAAAACAGTCCACTGTATTCTAGCTACAGCATGGCATGAATTTTACTGTATAAAATTACACTTTTAATCATCTCTCCCATGAAGTGCATTCATGAAATGTGATCAAGAGCTCCATCATCACTTTCCTAGGGATGGAAATGAGGCTAGCTAATCCTAAACTGGACTGTTCCATCACGAATGTTCACATTTGTTATATAGCACCACCCCTTTAATCTTCTGGCATCCCCCCCCCCCCCCAGGTGCAGTTATAGCTACACAGTTTTGTCAAGAGTTCTTTTAAATAATTGCAATTATAGGATACTTTGCAATTTCATTCATCTGTATTCTTAGCTAATGTGTTGCCTCATCATTAATCACTACTCCGTCTATCCCACTTTCTTCATTGCTGTCATCTCCCCCTCCCATGTAGCTAGCTTTCACTCTGTCTCTTATGAACACAGAGGAACAGAATATATACATTAAGCCAGTTGGCTCACAATGTTTTCACCTTAATTTCCACCTAATTCTATTAAATCAGCCTGTCTTTGGCTTCCCAATATATTGAAGAACAGTGTTAATATTATTTGGTAACACTCTTCCTCAGTCAGGTGTCACATTTTGCCCTTGTCTTAACAATTTATGTGCATCTACTTACCCATCAGTTCTTCTCCAGATAAAAGCAGTTCTTTTTACAGGACACTTTACTTTCTATCCCTCCAGCCAAACCCCATTCCAATGTATTTATTATTTTATTTATTTGACATTTGTTGACCGGGTTAGTCTGACTAAGCCAAAGCCCCTTTCAGCGGAGGCCCGAGGAGAAAAGCTCCACACTAGTATTACAAGCATACATAGATTCCAAAGACAACCACAAGGCATTCTATAACTATGTCAAGAATCTAAATGGCAATGCTCAGATATGCTCTGAGCTACAACAGAATGGCATTAAATATACTGATCACAAGGATATTGCCAATATCCTGGCAGATTGATTTAGTGTCAACTTCACCCGCCTCTCACCCCATAAAGGGCCCATCTCAATAGCAAAAGATTGCCAAATTCCGGTAATCACAGCCACACAGGTAGAAACTGCACTCTCCAAAGCTAAGAATACAGCATCCATGGGATCAGATGGCATCCTGGGCTGTGTATTGCAGGAACTACAAAATGAACTGGCACCTCACCTAAGTGTCATGTTTAATCATAGCCTCACCTCAGGCTTCGTGCCCACTGAGTGGTGCACAGCTACAGTTATCCCACTCCACAAGGGGGGATCCACCTTGGATCCTGGGAACTATCGTCCCATCAGTCTGACGAGCTTGATCTGCAAGGGCATGGAACGCATTACCATGGAACTTATAAACAAAGACACTGGCAACCTTCAAACACTGGATCCCACCCAGTTTGGGTTCGTGAAGGGCCAATTCTGTCTCCTGAACCTGACTGACTTCTTCAAATCAGTCTCCAGAGCTGTGGACGAGGGTAAGGCAGTTCACACAGCCTATCTGGACCTCACCAAGGCATTCGACACCATCCCCCACTCTGGATTCATAGATAAACTTACTAAGCTGGGCATAAATCCCTACATCACTCGATGGTTTGCCAACTGGCTTACTGACAGAACCCGGACTGTAAAAGTAGCCAACTCCAAATCCAGCTCCAGACAAGTGACAAGTGGAGTACCTCAGGGTTCAGTCCTGGGACTGCTCTTGTTTGGTATCTACTTCTCTGAAGTACATGCCAACACTAATGGACTCTGGCTAACAAAGTTCGCAGATGACTGCAAACTGGGAGCCATTATTGAATTCCCAAATGATGTGGATATTCTACAAAAGGGCCTTACAGAAACAGATGTTTGGTGCCAGAGCCATGGGCTCAAGCTTAATGCCAAGAAATGTATAGTTATCCCCTTTGGGAAAAAACATGTACCCATGAATTGCCACATAGTTGGCAGTATACTAAACACCGAAAGTGTGATGACAGACTTAAGGACACAGGTGGACAGTGGTCTCATCTTCGATAACCACATCACCACAACAGTCAGGAAATCCTTCCTTGTGGCACACCTCATCACTAAGAGCTTTTCATCCAGAAAAAAGGAGGTCATTGTCCCACTGTACTCAGCCCTCAATAGACCCATTATAGAGTACAATGCCTCATTTGGTATGTACCTCACAAGACATCTGCAACAGCTGGAAAGGCCACAGAAATGCCTCACTAAAAAAATCACAGGCCTTAAGCAGATGCCCTATGTTGACCGTCTGAAAAAACTCCAGCTATACACTGTGCATATCGTCTACTCAGAGGCAATCTCTGCTTAACATACAAGGCCATGTCAAACCCTGAGCTGTTGGACATGCTCCACTTAAAAAAATCCCAATCCCTCAGAGCCACATGCTCCAGGGATCTAAACCTTGTTATCACAATGAACAAAACATGCTGCAGGGATAGGTTCCTGACCCAGAGACTCCCCAGACTCTAGAATAGACTGCCCATACATGTCAAGCAGAACATCTCCTTGGCCCTCTTCAAAAGGAAGCTTGATAATTGGATGGGAGATAGGAACTTCACCCCAGGGATCACGTCAGTCGCCCTGCTAGACAGGGGTCCAGGGAAGTAAATATTGTGGGAAGAAATAGCCAGGGAATTGTTATGGCTAGGCTTGTATAGGCCCTAGGGCCGATAGCCTAGTACCAACCTATAAACCTATGAACCTATAATAGTAAAATCAATGATACTTACAGAAAAGTAAACTCAAAGACACAGTATAATATAAAATAATTCCATAATAATGAAATACATTATTTAGACATCAGAAATTCTAAACCTCTAATGCAAAAGTGCCTGTTCTTTGGCGCATCCCAGAATCTCAGATTAAGTCATTTTTCATTCCATGGTATGCAAGGAGAGACAAATGGAATCACACTCAGTGCTGCAAGACAAAGCTCATTAGCAACTCATGGCCTTAACCTTTTCTGCTGTGCTATTAATCTTTCTCCCATAACTCCTCCTTCACTGCTATCTGTACAAAAATATATACCCACAATTCCATATCTCATCCAACCCACCTAGTGTTCCACACTGTTCCTTACTTTCCTGATGAACAAACAAAAAATCTACCCCATGAATTTCCAGGATCATGTACTTCCTGCATCTCCACCTCTTGCTGGGATAAAAGTTATATTGTGACATGGTCACTGCTGCCTTCTCACTCTCTCAGCTATATATCAGCATTACTTTGTCATTTGTGAAGGATATGTCCAGGTCCAAATTCAGCCAACCCACTGTCCTCTTTTCCATTTTATATCTTACTTCTACCAATATTTCCAGCGATTGTATCCCTTCTCAGACATTTGAAGTCAATACTTCCCAATTCTCTTCATTTACTAATAGAAGGATGGGGTTCTCATTATTAATGCAATTCTCTTTTTCATCCACATCCTTATTTTTTCAACTTTCATGGCCTCGATTATGTATTTATTTATTTAGGTTCATAGGTGTGTACTAAGCTAATGGCCCTGCAGCCATTACAAGCCTAGTCCATAGGATTACCCTGGCATCATGCCACCCGACCTTAGGGCCTCTGTCGAGTAAAGCCACTGAAGTTTTTTATTTTATATTTGATAACCAAGTAAGCACACTGGTTCAAGGACTATTTTCAGGCATGACCCAAGCCTTAAAGTCATTCAGATAATCAAAGGCATTTAAAGGAGAACTACACCCAAGAACTACACCCAAAAACAAACAAAAAAAAACATGTTTTTCAGCATATCTTGACCTTTTTTGCATTACTAATGTCTCTGTCTGTGTATCAAAGTAAGTGACTGTTGTTATTTTATAATTTATTATACTCCAAAATAGCCCAAATGCGGGCTGCCATGGGTAGCATGATTTTCTTTTACAGTCGTCTTCACCTCCCTGATATTTTAATGGGACAGAGAAAAATTCCTGTGATGAGGGGGTCATTTGCTATGGCTCTCTCTTAATCAGCTAACAGAAAGACTACAACTGCCTGTTTTGACTGTCAGCATCAATCTGACTTTGCTTCTTTTGGTTTTTATCAATGGCCATGTCTGACAGATTTTAAGGAATGTTTGAATGACCCCTGTGATTAACTGGTGTTTACTTGAGCTGAGCTGGTTTGTGTGCATTCACAGTTTTTAATACTGTAGCTAGAATTAAGAGTCTTTGATGTCAGTCTTCATTCCCAGCTCACTGACTGGTCTCAAGAACAACTCACTGTATGCAATGTAAAAATGATGTAACAAAATACCAGAAGAAACATGTATTTTTACAGAAAATACAGTATAGGAAAATGCAAAATCAAATACGGATACAAAATCTGATGAGTAAAATAGTTCTTTCTTTGGGACACTCACAGTTTGATTAAAGGGAAAGATTATAAATTTATACTAAGAAAAAAAGAAAATATATGTGGGTTGTGTTTTTTTGTTAATTCACAAATGAAAACGAAGCTTAAAATATGAATGCCATGCTATTTGAAGCCATGCATAGCCTGGCCAAATCACGCAATGACCTGACAGTTATCCACAGCAACCAAAAAAGAATTCTCTGGGCTAAAAAGATAGCACATTTCCTGCATCATGCAGGAAGAGGCACTACCAGAAAAATCATCCTCCTACAGAGTTCATAAAGCAGGAGAGAAAATATACAGTATACTACCCTTTACAGCACCACTGCTACACAATCTGTTAAACATCCTGGCTCCCTGTGAAATGGATGCTCCTACTTCCATCACTCATATTTACTCATTAGCCAGCTTTGCAAGAAGGCTTGCCACATTACAACCTCTAATCCACCCTGCTATCCACACTTGACATACACACCCCACAAAATAAACGTCATTACACAGATCATGCATTCCCCATAGATGTACCCAAAACATGGCAACCACTCCTGGAAAGCATTCAAACAATGCCCACCAGACCTCAAATTTCAGTTAACACTCAAGATTCCCAGTTAATGAAGCACAATACAAAATAATAATGTATTATGCAGATTATTTAAAACAAATGTTGGAGCATGTCTGTGATAATGAATTTTATGAAGAAGTTTATTTAAATGTGATAAACAGAAGTTATAAAATGATTGATTGCCTGTTGGAAGATATCGTGATGCAAGGACAGCTTTATATCCTGAGATGTACTATCTCCTCCATGTAAAATGTCCCACTGTGCCTAAAATATTCAGAATTCCTAAGTTACATAAGAGTATAAATAAGCCTCCCATGAGACCTATAGTGGATGCAGTGAACTCTAAAATGCACCCCTTGCCTAAATAAATAGATGTAAAACTTTAAAAAGTCTAAAAAGTTTTAATCATTTATGTCGAGACTCATGGGACTTTTTAATGAAGCTTAGAGAAATTAGTTATTCTGACAACTTGATTTTACTGACCATTGATCTTGTTAATTTATTTAATGTAATACCCCATGACATAGGGCTTGAGTGGTCCCATGAGTTTTTGGTTGACCAAGTGAGTTTTAATAATGACATCAATGTTTTAGATACCTTTATGGAAGTTACACTGCAAAATAATTTTGTTTTCTTGGATGGCAAGTATTTTTCATAGAAACAAGAGGTTGCCATGGGGGCCTCGTGTGCCCCCATTTTTGCTAATCCAATCCCTTCTCCAATGGGGAAAGAAATTTCTTTTTAATGTATTTTGACCACCATCTTGGTCATTCTACATCTGTTTTCTTGCACAATATTTTTCTACTTTGGAATGGCTCGAGAAGGAGATAGAGGAAATTGTATTTTATTTAAATATGACTACCCCATTTCTTAAGTTTACATTTTCTTATAGTACTAGCTATATTAGATGTGTTTATTGCTAAGGATATTGAAAATCAGAGATGGGTGAGTACCATTTTTAGGAAGCACACTTATTCCAATAGTTTGCATCCTTATTCTAGTTGCCACCCTGAGCACCAGAAAAAAGCTACAGTTAAGGGGCAGTACGTTAGATTGGCCAGTATGGTGTCGAAGGATGAATTATTCCTGCAGGAAGGGCAGAAGCTATGTTCTAGAGGATATCCCATTAATGTGATTAATGCTATTTTTAGTGAAGTGACCCAAAAAAGAAAGAATGGTTTGCATCAACCACTGTTAAAAAATAGATCTTCTATCAGTTTTTCTAGTATTGGGCAACCGACAGGTGACTTCTCTAAAGATTTTGTGACAACATTTAATGTTGATAATGAGAAAATCATGCAAATACTTAGAAAAACTTGGAACAACTTGAAACATTTTTTTCATATTTTGTTAATATTGTTGATATTATTGGTGAAGTCTCAATAGTAGTATATAGGAAGGCAAAATCATTAAAACATTTTTGATATGGCTGGGTTTGACTTGGTATTGACAACACAAAAAAAGAAATAACACATTTAGGTGTGGCTTCTGCCCACAGTCTAAGCACATTCTTGAAAAGGATAGGGTGATAACTAATAATATCAGAATTAAATGAAGTTGTCATTCTAATTGTAACTCTGTGGGAGTTATTTATATATATATATATATATATATATATATATATATATATATATATATATACATATATATATATATATATATATATATATATATATATATATATATATAGTGCTTTACATCAGGTATGTAAGGGATTTTACATTGGAAAAACAAAAAGAAGGCTTAGGGATCGAATTTCTGAACATAATTTAGACATTAGAAATAGAAATCGCAACAATGCATTACTTAAGCATATTACCCAACACCCTACACATTACTTTTGTTTTTATGTTTTGGATATTGTGCAAAAAAGTATAAGGGGTGGACCCTGAGAAGACCTAATTGAGGCAAAGGAGGGTAAGTGGCATATTAAGTTAAATGCCTTGATATTTCTTAGTCTAAATGACAGTCTATCAGTGTCTAATATTTTAAAGCTTTGGTCCTATAAAGTATAATTATTACTATTTATATTTCATATCAATATAATTTTTTTAAATAGTGGTTATTTATGCATTTTTTATCATTTGACGTTTTATTTGATTAATTGAGTAGACAATTGGAAATTGTATGGCTTTTTATTTTTTATTGGTTGTGATGGATCATGTGATAATGATGAGAGGGATATTTAAATGTTATCTGAATGCTTTTGAATTTGATTTTGATCGAGTCTTTCTTATAAGCTGAACGAAAGTGCTTAATCCTTAATGAATACATTAATGGTTGCTGTGTATTCTTGGTCATCACTCCTTTTAGTTACAATGTAAAATTTACCTGAATAATGCCATAACATAATAACAATTCACCTTCCAAAAGTTGCAAATCCTTACCTACTCTCAGACTATCTACCTTAGAAACTTCCAAGGCTCTACATTATTACTTATTCCCCTAGCTGCTTCTCCCCTTAACCCCTTCTTCTTTTGCTGTCTCAGCCTTGTTCTTCAACGAATACATTTGCCTCTATTACCTTCTATATGCCGTACATAACATCAATGACTTCACAATTTTTTTGTTTACTTTATGTTGAAAATATGTTAAATTTGATTGTGTGCATGCCTTATTATTGTATGGTATATACTTACATATTTATAATCTTGTAACAGCAAGCTGACACTGAAAATGGTCCTGTTGGATTAGTGTTCTATCCAGTTAACATACAAACAAACAAACATATATCAGTGTTTGAAGGAATAAACACGGGTTATCCACACACAAAAATGTTTATTCCCTCAGTGCCAAGACAGAAGTACTCCATGCAGGATTGGCTATATCTGTAGTATGTCATAGAATGTGAAATAATTAAAAATACATGGGAAGGATTAGGAAAGTATTTATAACTACAATGTTTAGGTGGCAGTATTGACAATGTTTGTTTTGACTTTTATAAAAAAGGAGGCAATTTAAAAGGACATATAAATGAGGAGTGACTATTTGTAACATCCGCAGACTATGGTTAAAATGGTGGGTCTGTATAACTAAAAGTAGCATATAAAATACTGTTAAGATATATGAAAGTGATTTAAAATGGTATAAAGCTCTTTTGTTAAGAGGTATAAAAGTTCAGCTGTATAATATATAAAAAGTGAAGATGAATGCAAAACAGAAGATGACTTCTGATCTTTCAAATGTTCTGATATTGGAAGGCAGGGGTTCTGTTTTAACTTTGTTATGCCCTGATCATCCAATTTCCCCAAATGGTAGCTGCTTTTACCAGATTACTGTTTAGACTGTGATAGCTCTGGACTTATTTATATTGCACTGTGTAAATTATGCCAACGTTTTTATATAGGTAAAATGGAGCAAAAAGTCAGTGAACACATTTACAAACACACAATATTCATAAGGAAAATAACACAAATGCACTTATTCAAGCACATTAAAGAAAATCCAGGACTCTCCTTTTGGTTTAGTGTGCTTGAAGGGGTTAAACAGAATGCTTGGGGTGGCCCATGGACACTGGTGCTTGACAAAAGAGAGCTTTTTTGGCAGATATATTGGAATTCTTACAACTGGCCAGGGCTGAACAAGCATATTTCAAGTGCACTGCTCCACAAGTTGAAAGCAGTAAAAAGATGAATTGGGACCACATTCACTCCAGGGCTGGTTTCTTCCTCTTTCTTCAGATCCTCAATAAGAGTTCCCACTGGCACAGTTATAGGGTTGAGATCTCAGCTGTGTGGCCAAGCCAAGACCTCCAGCACCCTTTCTGTGCAGCCAGTGCATCGTATCCCTGCTCAAGTAGCTGACGCACACAATCTTGGAGATTTGTTTTACATACACACACACACACACACACACACACACACACACACACACGCACACACACCCCTAGGAAAGACTGACACAGGTTTATTAGCTATGCCCCCTTCTGCCCAGACTATAAGGTAGTTATTACTGCCACCAGCCAACTCTTTATCAGCTACTTTAAGGCCCTTAACAAAGGGTTCCATTCTTACTGTGTAATGTTATTATTAATCCTAATGGTAGTTTGACCAAAAGCAAGACTTTTAGGAGTGGCCTACACAGTATCCCCAAATAAATTTGCAAGTACTCCCAGAACTTAAATATGTCTAGACAGACCAGCCACAATGAAAGGTTTAAACATATTTAATAGTAAATAATAAAAGAACAAGAAAATACTCAGTATATATTTACAGTGACAGCAGAGTTTACAATCACATGAAATATTTAACACAACATTGCAGGATAGTCTCAAATAAATAAAGAAAAATATCTAAACTACAGGTTGCTATATTCCTGACTACAGTGGATATACAAAGTTTACACACCCCTGTTAAAATGCCAGGTTTTTGTGATATGAAAACATGAGACCACAATAACTCATTTCAAAACTTTTCCCACCTTTAATGTGACCTATAACTTGTACAATTAAATTGAAAAACAAACAAATCTGTTAGGGGAAAAAATATAAAAAAAATAAAAATGTACAATAAGCTGGTTGCATAAGTGTGCCCACCGGTAAACTAATACTTTGTTGAAGCACCCTTTGATTTAATTACAACATTCAGTCTTCTTGGGTAGGAGTCTATCAGCATGGCACATCTTGACTTGGCAATATTTGCCCACTCTTTCTTGCAAAAGCACTCCAAATCAGATTGTGAGGGCACCTCTTGTGCACAGACTTCTTCAGGTCACATCACAGATTTTCTATTGGATTTGGGTACTGGGCTCTGGCTAGGCCATTCCAAAACTTTAATTTTCTTCTGGTGAAGTCATTCTGTTGCTGATTTGGATGTAGGCTTGGGGTCATTGTCATGTTGAAAGGTGAAATTCCTCTTCATCTTTGGCTTTCTAGCAGACGCCTGAAGGTTTTGGGCCAAAAGTGACTGGTATTTAGAACTGTTTATAATTCCCTCCTCCTTGACTAAAGCCCCAGTTCCAGCTGAAGAAAAGCAACACCAAAGCATGATACTGCCACCACCATGCTTCACTGTGGAGATGGTGTTCTTTTGGTGATGTTAAGTGTTGTTTTTGTGCCAAATGTACATTTTGGAATTGTGGCCAAAAAGTTCAAACTTGGTCTCATCAGACCATAACACATTTTCCCACATTCTTTTGGGAGACTTGATGTATTGTTTTGCAAACTTTATCCAGGCCTGGATGTTTTTCTGTGTAAGAAAAGGCTTCCGTCTTGCAAAACTACCCCATAGCCCAGACATATGGAGAATACGGAAAATTGTTGTCACATGTAGTACACAACCAGTACTTGTCAGAAATTCCTGCAGCTCATTCAGTGTTGCTATAGGTCTCTTGGCAGCCTCCCTGACCAGTTTTCATCTTTTCTTTTCATCAATTTTGGAGGGATGGCCAGTTCTTTGCAACGTCACTGTTGTCCCATATTTTCTCCACTTTTTGATGACCGTCTTCACTGTGTTTCATGGTATATCCAATGCTGTGGAAATATTTTTGTACCCTTTTCTTAACTGATACCTTTCAACAATGAGATTCCTTTGATGCTTTGTATGCTCTCTGCAAACCATGTTTTTTGCTGTAGCAAGCAACTGAGTAAATGTCAGGAAAATCCTACTAGGACAGCTGAACTTTATTTGGGGTTAATCAGAGTTTCTTTAATTGATGGCAGGTGTGTACCCAAGAAGACTGAATTCTGTAATTAAATCAAAAGGTTCTTCAACAAAGTATTAGTTTAAGGGTGTGCACACTTATGCAACCAGCTTATTGTACGTTTTTTATTTTTTATATTTTTCCCCCTAACAAAATTGTTTGTTTTTCAATTGCATTGTACTGGTTATAGATCACATTAAAGGTGGAAAAATTTCTGAAATGATTTATTGTGGTCTCGTGTTTTTATATCACAAAAATCTGGCATTTTAACAGGGGTGTTTAAACTTTTCATATCCACTGTATATCTAAGAAAATTAAACTGTTCCCTAGACTTATTTACTCATAGCATGGCAGATGTGTGGTGAATGGATCTTGATGCTGTCAGGTCAAAGACAGAATACAGAATGCAGTCTCTCTCACAAAGACTTCTTAAATTAATATCTCAGATATTACTGCTGGGATAGCTTACAGAATGACATCATTTCTTGTCATCTGACTATCAGATGTAAAACCCAGACTGCTGAAAGTTAGCAGTATTTAGCATCCACCTGTGAAAATACATATACAAGAGCTTTTCCTCAGATCTTTGCAGATCCTGGAAGTCATAAAACAATAAAACACATCCAATGCAATGCAGAAAACTTCTCGGCACAGACATTGTGTCTGTTGCTGCACCAAAACTGAAAGATAACATCTTTTTTATGGCCTGGCCATAACGTAGTTTAATTCCAGCTATTTTTCTGAAATTAACCTTCTGTGTTCCAGTTTCCATTGTTAAAATATATACATTTAAACAGTTACAATAGTGAATTGCACATTTCTGTTCTATCCCAGTAGGGTAAACTGTGGTTACATTTTTAAGCTCAGTACTTTACAAACCCTTTTCAACACACATTTCTGTACCAGCAGTTTGATATACACATAACATACAGTTCTAATACAGTTGTAACACAAGCATCTTACACAAATCATTTCAATATTCACCAATGCCATATAATTATTTCCAAATTCCAGATAGCTGTGCTGGCAGTATTTGCTTTCATAACAGGAGTAACAAAAATAAATGGTCTTAGAAATCCAAGAAGAAATAGTTTGTTTAGAAACAGCCAAACCCAAAGACCTGGAATGAAAGGAAATGGAAAGCTGCTTAGATTTATGAATGGCTTTAATTTTATCCAAGTAATATCTGAGTTTTCTAAGCAAATCCAAGGTGTAAAGAATCTTCTCACTAGCAGACCGTGGAGAAGAAAAAAAAGTGGGTAAATGAATGACTGATTAAGAGACAATTCATTAAACACCTTGGGCATAAAAGAAAGATTAGTACGAAGAGACATCTTGTCCTCATGAAAAACCAAAAAGGAAGGAACAATCACAATAGCATGCAGCTCAGACACGCACCTCGCTGAAGTAAGGGCCAAAAGAGCAACAGTCTTCCAAGTACAATGCTGTAAGGAAGCTGAAGCTGCAGGCTCAAAAGGAGCTTGAGTCAATTTTCAAGGACAAAATTAAGGTCCCAGGAAAGAGGAAAAGGCTTCCTAGGAGGCCTAATATGAGGGATGCCTTTAAGAGATTGTTTGACCTCGAATCTAGAAACCAAAGGGGCAATCAAAGACAGACAAGCAGAAAGAGCTGACAGGTGAGCCTTAACAGAAGAGTATTAACACCAAAATGAATGAAACAGAGAAAAAGAGTGCCCAAAGGTAACAAATAAAACAATAACCAACACAGTCCTGGCACTCGAGAAGGCTGAAAATGAAAAATGTTAAGCACAGCGAAAATGTGAAACCAACAGCTGTTGGTTCCACATTTTCGCTGTGCTTAAAATTTTTCATTTTCAACCTCATAGAGTGCCAGGACTGTGTTGGTTAACAGAAGAGTATGCCAACCCAGCACTGAGCAATTCACACAAATAAAAGAGAACAAAAGGAGCCTCCACAGAAAGTGGATTCAGGTTACAAGTAAGACAGCAAACAGAAAATCTATTCCATTTGAATAAATAAGATTTACTGGTATTGGGTTTCCTGTTTTCTGCAGAACCCAAAGTATGTCCTCAGAAAAAAAAGGTGCCTAAAAGGGATCAAAACCCTATCATCCACAGTGTCACTTGAAGAGTGGACTGGTGGGGATGGATGAAAGACCCATTGTCTAGCGTGATTATGTCTACCCTGTGAGGTAACATGTGATGAGTGCCCTTGGCTAAATGCAGAAGAGGGAACCAATGCTGTTTGGGCCAAATGGGATCACCAACAAGAATTTGGCAGCATCATGTTCTATCTTGAACAGGACCTTTAGTATGAGAGGAAGTGGAGGTAAGGCATGAAGAAACATTATCTTGAAAGAAAAAGAGAGGGTGTCCACCTTTCAGGTCAGAGGACATGGGAGGAAGTTGTCTATTCATAGGGGAGGCAAAAAG
This sequence comes from Protopterus annectens, assembly GCF_019279795.1. Lineage (NCBI taxonomy): Eukaryota > Metazoa > Chordata > Ceratodontiformes > Protopteridae > Protopterus > Protopterus annectens. The sequence continues at coordinate 676,529,242 of NC_056749.1, read as the reverse complement.
ATCTACTTGAGGAGTATCCACTGGTGGACAATGTCCAGAAACACATCTCTGGGAAGCATCCACTCATGAGTCTGGGTTATGGACCTGCTCAGAGCATCTGCCACACTGTTCTGATTTGAAGGAGTATAAACAAGCCTGAAGAGTCACCTGATACTGGTCAGCTAGATCCCAAATATGAAGAGCTAGTCTGCACAAGAGGTAAGACCCTCTTGCTTGTTGATGTACCACATCACTGTAATACTGTCTGTGAAGGCTTTGAGGGGCCCTGGAAGGAAAAGAGAATGGAAGGCCTGAAGAGCCAGGAGGAGAGCTCTCATCTCTTTGATTCTGATATGTTCCTTCTTCTGACGAAAAGACCAAAGGCCCTGAACTTTCAGAGGACAGAAAGATGCCCCCAACCCCACTTTTGAGGCATCTGAAGAGAGTTCCTGAGAGGGGCTGGAGGTTGAAAAGGAAGCCCTAGGTTGAGGGAAAACTGGTGAATTCACCACTGAAGTTCCAGATTGAGACATGGAAGAAGATGGCCTAGAAAATCTTAAGGATGAGAATGTTGAAGCCAGACTGACTTTAGAAACTAACTCATAAGAAGCTTGGCCAGAGGAAGCTTAGAAATGGTAGAAGCCATGAAATCCAGAGCCCTGAGAAACTCCCCTGGCTGTAACTGAAGCCAGAGGAAGAAGGGATTAAAAAAAAAAGTTAGAGCCTTGGTCAGAGGCAGAGATGCCAGCACTGGAACCATCAAGAGCCTGCACCCCAGAAAGACATGATCCTGAGAAGGAGTCAGGAATTATTTTTTGGAGGTTTATAGTAAACCCCATGCTTTGCAGGAGGCAAATAGCAAATTGTAGATGCTGAAGTAAAATCTCTGGAGAAGAAGCCTGAATGAGCAGGTTATCCAGCTAAAGGAAGATCTGTATTTCTCTCAGTCTGTAGAAAGCAGTCACAGGAACAAGGCACTTGGTGAAGACTCTTGGGGAGTAGAGAGATCAAAGGGCAAAGCAGAGGACTGGAAATGCAAGGAAACAACAGAGAAATGTAAAAACTCCCTGAAAGGGGGATGAATAGGAATATAGAGATAGGCATCCTTGAGATCTAGAGAAACTAGGAAAGCCTAAGGAAGCAGAAGAGAAAATGAGGTGTGAAAGGATAACATTCACAAGGAGTAAACCTTCAAAAAGGTGTTGAGCTGAGAGAGACCTAGAATGGGGTCTCCAGGTGCCTTCTTTCCAGAGAAGCAGAAACATTTTGGAGTAAAACCCATTCCCCTTTTGAGGAGCCAGAACTGCTTGAATTGTTCCTTGAGACAAAAGGCTCCAAAGAACATCTGGAAAAAAGGGCATCTGCTCCTGAGCAGTCTGAGAAAAGCCCAAAAAGGGGAAGGGACTTCAAAACCATGTAATACCCCTGAAGAATGATGGCTAGAACCCAAGAATAGTATTGTTCTGTAATAACTTAAGATAACACCATGTAATACCCCTGAAGAATGATGGCTAGACCCCAAGAATAGTATTGTTCTGTAAAAACTTACCATAACTTTAGATGTTCTTCTCTTCTATATGCTGCTGTATCCATAACACAAGGGAGTTTGCCTTTGGTGAACTCTCGTACGTCCGGCCATTATACAAAAGTTAGATGCTAATGCTAGGGTATTTGCGACGTCCTGCATCTCTCCCTGTGGATGTCGGTCATACACAGACGTCCGGTATAAAGCAGACATCAGCACGCATCCTATTCAGAACTGATTGCCACTGGAATCAGGGACTACAGAGTGGGTACTCCAGGAGTCAGGCAGGTGTGATGGGGAAGGCTGGGTTGGAAACTATACAGCAGCATATAAACGAGAAGGACATCTAAGGTTATGATAAGTTCTTACACAACAATACTATGTCCTTCTCTTCATATGCTGCTGTATGCATGACATCAGGGAAAGTGCAAAAGCTCCTGTCCTAAGAAAAGGGTGGAGGACCAGAAGCACTTTCCACAATCCCATGAAGGATGGCTCTGGCAAATGCTGCTCTGATTCTAGAAAAAATGTCCAATTTTTAGTGCTTAGTAAAAGTGTGGACAGAGGACCATGTAGCTGCTTTGAGAATAGCAGCTGTGTCCAAACCTTTAAGGAAAGCCTCTGAGGAGGACACTGCCCTAGTGGAGTGTGCCCTTACTGAGGAGGGGAGTGTTCTGCCATGGGTTGTGTAACAGAAGGAGATGGTTTTAGATATCCAAGAGGATACGGTTTGCTTGGCAACAGGGTGTCCCAGGGCTCTTGGGTGCTATGAGATGAAGAGCCTGTCTGATTTGCAGATGGGTTTGGTCTTGGCTGAATAATATCCGAGTTGTCTGTGTACATCTAAGGAGTGAAGTATCCTTTCTCCTGGGTTTTGTGAAGAGGGGAAATAGGTTGGCAGGTTGATGGCCTCGTTCAAGGACAGTTCACTGACCACTTTAGGCAGGAAGGTTGGGTTGGTACATAAACATACCCTGTCCTTGTGGAAGACAGTAAAAGGGGGGCAGGGCATAAGGGCTTGAAGTTCCAAAACCCTGCTGGCTGAAGTGATGGCTACCAAGAGTATAATTTTACTAGTGCAGTGTTGGAGGGAGCAGTCTTTGGCTGGTTCAAAGTGTGGAAGAGTCAATTTTTCCAGAACAAAAATTAGATCCCAAGGAGGCAGAATGGGCTTCTTTGGGGGTCTGAAATGTAGTGTCCCTTTCAGGAAAAGTTTAACATTTAACCTGGAAGCCAAAGGTAATACCAATGGCAGGCATACTGAGATGGCAGATAAATGTGTTTTAATGGAGGAGTAGGATAGTCCAGACCATCAAATCACACAGGTAGGACAAGACCACTGGGGGTTCTGCCGTTGGTGGTTGTAAGTTGTTTTACTGATACCAGACAGAAAATTTCTTCCACTTAGACAAGTACGATTTCCTGGTAAGTTGGTTTCCTGGCCGCCTGCAAAACCTGAAGCACGTCCTCTGTGTATAGGTGTCTGAAGAGAATCGGTGTCCTAGCACCCACAGTATAAGATTCAGTGTGGACAGTTGGGGGTGTAAAAGTGTTCCCTTCTCCTGTGTGAGCAGATCCTTCCGGTGGGGTAACTTGTAGTGATTGCCTTTGGCTAGATGTAGTAATGGGGGGAACCAATGCTGCCTTGGCCAATAGGGAGTCACCATCATGATTTGAGGCTGTTCCTTCTGAATTTTCAGTAGGACTCTCTGTATGAGACGGAAGGGGGGAATGCATAAGCATACATCCCCTCCCAGGGAATTGAGAGAGAGTATCCACCCCTCCATGCTTCTGGATGTGGTGCCTGGAGCAGAATGTTGGAAGCTGTCTGTTCATGGGGGAGGCAAAGAGATCCACATCTGGAATACCCCATCAATGTACCAGGTCCAGAAACACTCCCCTATTCAGCATCCACTCGTGAGACACGGTCATGGCCCTGCTTAATGGCTCTGCCATCACATTGTCAGAGGATGAGCGATATGTTTTATTTTTTGTTTTCTCTTTTTATGTGACTCCAATGCTGAAGAATCAGAGATACAGTGAAGGGTAGGAGGGCCAGATGCCGATTGGCACTCCACAATATCTGAGGCTTTATCTTCTCAACTAGAACAGATGACAACACAAAGCAGGAACCACTCAAAGTTCAAATTTTTTTTAGCGGTTTTGTCTCGACAGTACAAGAAACTTCTTCAGAATAAATTGACTTTAGAAACAACCATCTTATATACACTTAAAAACTATTCTAATTAAAACACCTGTTAGCAAAGATTTACACATTTAAAGACACAGTGAACACACTTAAAAGTTTCAAGTCAAAAATATGCCCAAATGCATTATAAAACAAGTTAAAACACATAAATGTCCAAATTTCACATAAATATTACCATTCTGAACTAGCTTTTAATTTTAAAATGCTATGAATAGAGCACTGATCATTCAGGCTGGGGGGGGGGGGGGGTAGAGCATTCAGTCTCAGCTGCCACTGTAATTCTTAGTATTCTAAAAATTTGTTATACGAACCACCCCTCTATTCTAAGTCAACATGGTCTATAACCACAAATTAAAAAAATGTTGGTTATGTGTTGACAAATGCATTATTCCTGTCCTGCTTTTGTATACTGTACATATGCTGGTATATTCTGGTATGAATCTGTCTGATGGTTTTCCCTATATAAAATGCTGTGCATAGTTGGCATAGGTTCACAGGTGTGCACTAGGCTAATGGCCCTGGAGCCTTTTACAAGCCTAGCCTAGGATGACACTGGTATAGTGCTACCTGACCTTAGTTCCCAGTGCCTCTGTCGAGTAGAGCCACTGGAGTTATCCCCAGGGTGAATTTTCTGTTCCCATTCCACTCATCAATATTTCTCTTGAAGACAGTCAGCAAGGTGCTCTGCTTGACATGTATGAGAAGTCTCTGGGTTATGAACTTGTCCCTCCAGCATGTTCTGTTAATTGTGGTAATGAGGTTGAGGTCTCTGGAGTGTGTGTGGTGTGGGGGATTGGGATTTATTTAGATGTAGCATTTCTAACAGAGCTGGGTCAGACATGGCTTTGTAAGTTGAACAGAGATTGCCTCTAAGTAGGCTATATGAGACAGAGAACAGTTGGAGTTTTTGAGTCTGTCCATATAGGACAAGTATTTAAGGCCTAGGATCCTCTTTGTGAGGTACCTGTGGGCCTCTCCAGTTGTTGCAGATGTCTAGTAAGGTACATGCCAAATGGGGCATTGTACTCTATAACTGGCCTAATGAGGGAAGAGTACAGGGAGACAATGACCTCTTCCTGGATGCAAAACCCTTAGTAATGAGATGTGCCACATAAAAGGACTTTCTGACCACACTGGCAATTTGGTGATCAAAAGAGAGGTTGCTGTTAACCTGTGTTCCCAGATCTCTTATAACACCCTCTGTGTTCAGTGGACTACCATCAATGTGGTAATTTATGGGAACTGGGGTTTTCCCAAAGGGGATGACGACATATTTTTTGTCATTGAGCTTAACGCCATGGTTCTGACACCAGTCATTGGTCTCAGTGAGGCCATTCTGTAGAATGTCAACATCACTTGGGGAGTTAATAATAGCTCCCAATTTGCAAACATCTGTGATCTTTGTCAGCCAGAGTCCCTTTGTGTCAGCCTGGACTTCAGAGAAGTAGATACCAAACATGAGAGGACCTAGGACCAAACCCTGTGGGACTCCACTCGTGACTAGTCGGCAATCTGATTTGGAGTCAGCTACTTTCACATCGTGGGTTCTGTGAGCTACTTTGCAACCCACCTAGTGATATAGGGGTTGATGCCTAGCTTAGTGAGTTTTTCTATGATTCCTGAGTGGGGAATGGTATCAAAAGCCTTGATCAGATCAAGGTAGGCTGTATGAACCACCTTGCCTTCATCCACAGCTCTGGTGACTGACTCAAAGAAATCGACCAAGTTGAGCAGGCATGTACCCTTTACAAAACCAAACTGTGTGGAATCCAGAGTTTGAAGATTCCCTGTATCCTTGTTTATTAGGTCCATGATGATGCATTCCATAGTTTTGCATATCAGGCTCATCAGGCTAATGGGGTGATAGTTCCCAGGGTCTGTAGTCGCTCCTCTTTTGTGGAGAGGGATGACTGTAGAAGTGTGCCATTCGGTAGGGACAAAGCCTGAGGTGAGGCTGTGATTGAACAGGGCACACGGTGAGGTGCCAGTTCACTCTGTAGTTCATGTAGAACACAGCCATGGATATTGTCAGGTCCCATAGAAGCTGTATTCTTGGTCTTGAACAGTGCTGTTTTAACCTGTGCAGCAGTAATAATGGGTGCCTGGCAATCTACTGGTATTGTGATTGGTTCTTTGGGGAGAGGGGTAAAGTTGGCAATAAATCTGTCAGCCAGTATACTGGCAATATCTGTTGGCTCGGTATAGGAGGTACCATTGTGCAGTAGCTCAGAGCAAACCTGGGTATTGCCATGGAGAGTCTTTACATAAGTATAGAAAGCTTTCTGGTTGTCTTTGTCTATCGGCTGCAATTCTGTTTTCATAGCTAGCTTTAGAAGATTTGATGAGAGATCTCAACTTTTTGTTGAGGCTGATAAGAGAGTTATTCCAGTCTTGGGACTTCATGTTATTCTGCATCAGTTTCCTCTTTCTGTTGTAGAGTTTGCTTATGGCAGGGGACCACCAGATTGGCTTCCTTTTTTTGGAGGAGAGTGTCTTGGTTCTATTGGTTACTGCGAGATCCATGCATTTGTGTATGTGTTTGTACAGTGCATTGGTGTATGATTTGGCAGTCATACAACTATTCTCCATTTGCATGGGTGCCATGAAGTTAGCCACTTCTATTTTCTGGAGCGCAAAGTTAACTTTGGAAAAGTTTTTCATGGTGGTTACCTTTGCAGGGGGGGATGTGGATTTCCAAAGTGATTAGTTTGTGGTCGGATCTAACCAGGGAGGAGCTGACTATTGGTGTAGAGCAACAGTCACCCATGTTAGTAATGACCAGGTCAAGGATGTTGCTACCTCTAGTGGGGGTAAGAACGAGCTGGTCCAGGGCACTGGAATTAATGAACTCCATGGAAACGTGCAGTTTTCCCAGTTGATGGAGGTCTAGCTGAAGTTGCCTAGTAAGAGAGTGTTAGGTTGGACCATAATATCCTCCAGGGTGCTTCAGAACGTGGAGTGTGAGTCTTGGGACATGGTTGGGGACCTATAGCAGGCTACAACCTGAATTGCTGTCTTACCCAATGTTAGCTGCACCTGAAGTATCTCTGATGCGTTATGTTGGGCTACCAGTCTCGAGGTGTGTGCATCCTTTATGAATATGGAAACACCACTGCCTCTGGAGCTTCGGTCCAAGTTCTGGGGCCAAAAGGTGTGGAATGAGTTATAGCCTGGTAGTGCAGGGGTTCCTTCTGCTGCCTTGAACCAGGTTTCTGTAGAGCATAAATGTCGATGTTCTCCATTTTAGGGAGTGCTTCGAGACAGTGCATTTTGAGATTTAGACTTCTAGCACTGAGCAGCATGACCCTCAGATTGCATTTGTTTGTAGCTGTTATGGTGGTAATTTGGTCTTTGGAACACCACCTAAAAAAGGCACTATAGGGGTAGCAAGAGCCTTGGCCAGTATCTGGAAGCCCTGGGGTGACAGACGCAGGCCATCTCTGGCAAAGCATCGAAGTCTGTCAGTCATGTCATCCTAGGCAGACAGATACTGGATCCCCTTAGAATGACACCAGAAACTTAGCCAATTGTTAAAATCAATCATTTCTGTTTGCACTGTGGCATCATTATGGGTGATGGTAAAATGCTGTTCAGGGCTAGGGTCATACCCACCCAGGCTACATAATCCAAGAGCTCCTCCATGTCTCTTTTCATGTAGTCCAGGGAGGTACGTCTCAGATCATTTATATCCACATGTACAATGACAGAGTTATATGTGTACCTGTTGTTGAGGGACCTGAGTGCGTGCATTAAGTGATGGATCTTGGCACCTGACAGACAGCTGACTGTTACTTTCTCCTTATTCAACCAAGCGAGTGGGGCATCAGTGTGCCTCACTATTGAGTCACCTATGACTAGTGTGTTGGGCATTCTGTTTTGCCTTAGGGGCTTTGGTTAAGTGGCACACTGTTTAGGAGAGTTGTGTGTCTCAAAATTAGTGTTGTGTTGTGATGGTCGAATGTGTTTCTGCCTTGGAGGTCTCTGCTGCTTGGTTAGATTTTTATTGAGAGCCTCCACGAAAGTTGGTGTGTGGTTTTGTTTTTATGTGAAGGCAGTGCTGGTATATGTTCTGGATGGCTATGTGTTCCATGTGGTGTGGTGCAAGTGTTGACCTCCTCTTGACCAGCTATTCTGGTCTTGGCTGGAGTGTGTGTGGTTTCCAATTTGGACATATAAGTGCATCTCTCACAAGTCTGCGTGTTGGGAGGTAAGAGGAGAGGGTTGTCAGTGTACATGAGGCAGTTTCTACATTGCCTCAGGATGCCCAGGTTCACCAGGTTAATAGGAGAAAGCACAGGTAACTGACCTTTAGACATGCCTGGAGGAGTGGGCATTGATAATAAGTACTGGATCTGTTTGCTTGTAGAATGTTTAGTGCTAGTAGCACTTTTGTGTGCTGCAATAATTGCTGCAAGAAGTCTGGTAAAGTGCTAGACTATTAAGCTAGTATAAGTGCAGGAGAGGAGAAAACTAGTAGATCTAAGGGAAAAATTGAAGAGCAGACTTTGGCACCACTCAGGAGCTTACAAACAGTCCTGGATACAGCAAGTCTGTATCTGGACTAGACTAGTTACTGGAAAGGTGGGAAACAAGCGCAAATGCGGGCTTTTAAACCAGAAAGTTAAGAGAGATGAAAAAACTGTGCAAAACAGCCAATAAACTACAATTTCTGGGGTCTATATAACTAGACCGAAAGATCACAACAGCAAATGTATGTACATCGACACATTTACGTTGATGTACATACTGAGCGAAACACCTAAACGGCAAAAACCGGAACGCCGAACGTGTTTCATCATCATAATGCACCACACAGGTAGGTAAATTCTAAACTATATTATTAAATTAATTAGCTTTTGCAGGGGGGCATGCCCCCCACACCCCTCTATTTAAATATACCAACTCCGAGACTGCACTACAGTGGGGAAAAGGATATATTTCCTTATCCCCACCATCGTGCTGCTGGCTATGAAACACGTTTGGCGTTCCGGTTTTCGGCGTTTAGGTGTTTCACTCAGTATGTACATTGACATAAATGTGTCGATGTACATACATTCGCTGTTGTGATCTTTCAGTCTAGTCATATAGACCCAATTTCTGGGCCAGAAATCACTCCTCCTGTGGTAGATAGGCTACCTAGTGCTTACCACTTCCACTGATAAGCTAGAAGGCTACCCTCCAACACAGAAAGGCTTGGGGGGGCTCAGAAGCTTACAAACAGTCCTGGATACAACAAATCTATATCTGGACTAGCCTAGTTACAGGAAAGCGGGTAAACAAGTGCAAATGTGGGCTTTTAAACCAGAAAGTTGAAAGAGATAGAAAAAATTACCTAAACGACCAATAAACCACAATTTCTGGGCTAGAAACCACCCCTCTTGTGGTAAATAGGCTACCTAGTGCTTACCACTCCCACTGATAAGCTAGAAGGTTTCCCTCTAACACAGAAAGGCTTGGGTGGCTCAGAAGCTTGCAAAGTCTTGGATACAGACGCTATATAAACCACCCCTTTAGAATTACAGCTATACCTCTTTTTCAAAAGGATGAATCCATAGTTATGTACATTGACTGAGTCAGTTTCTAAAACGTGCTGGCATTGGATCCATGCCCCACACTTAAACATCTTACCTAAAAATTCCCTAACCACGTCTCTTTCCACCATATTTTTGATACAGATATCCTTCTATTTTAGGTCTTTCCCCCCCACAATTTTAATATAATAGGGGTCTATAGTAAATATGCGCCAATATGCATAAATATGGCAGGCAAAATGGCCCAATAGCCGACGCGGATTTATACAATGGCATTTCCTCTCTGCAGGAATTATTAGAGAGCAGTGAAAGTCAGCATTTTGAACTTGTTTCCTCACCCGAGGGCTGTGTAATGGTGGATAAACAACTAAAGCTATTTGAAGATGCCATTTTGAAATACAGAAAGTTTCCAACTAGAGAATGCATATTTTCTTGAATGTATAACTGTCGAGCGTATACCAAAAGGCTTGAGGATGCCGAAATATCCGCCTGGCTTAGAAAAGGACTCTGACTTGCACAGGGAACTGCTTGCCTTATTTAATAGGCATGGATGTGAGCTGTTAATGGTTCTGATTAAAGACAATGATAAAAGGGTGCATAAATTGAATGAGACTATTAATAGTACTGATAGGTCACTGCATATGGACCTTTTGTTTGAATCTAAAAAGGATGCATATTTTAATGTGTTTGTTAAAACAGATTGTGCTATAGCAGATTTAAAGAACAAGAATTTTAAAAAAGGTGTTGAGGGACAAGAAGGATTATGTGAATGCTACAGCTTACCCCCCACTTCCACCCCTCAATACTAATTCTAATAACAGTTTTCCTGATATTCCTAATGTGGTTGTGGAACATGAGCACAAATTTATAAGTCAAGGGCCCTCTTACTCTGACATGGCTGACCCTTTATTACACCCTCCTCTGAGGAGGTCCGAGAAACTGAGGAACCAGCGGGTGGGTTTTCAGGGCAACTATAGACCAGGGTCTTTTTCAGAGGGGACAGACTGGAAACCAGAGGGGGAGGGGGAGACAACCAATGTATTATTAACTCCTGTCTTGGATTTTGATATGTCTGATGGTGTGAATATGGTTGACAGTGTCTTGAAAATTGTTACTAACAATAGAGGTGATTTTAAAATCTATAATTACAGTGATGAAAATATTACTGAAATGTGCACTAACCTCTTTGAAAAAGGTTTTACTTTTGTGCCTCTCAGGAAGGCAAAAATTGATGAGGTTATGATTATTTAAAATTGTTCTTGAGGAAATTAAACTTGGCTTTTTATTTTGATGATGGTAACTTGTATACTCATCCACAAATGGGTTGTAAGAAACTTAGTACTTTTATCCCTCCCCCACTTCCAGTGGCATCTTTTTTTGAAAAATTATGTGAAGTTGACATCCATGATGTTGAGTTCTAAGAATAGTGATACCCGAATTATGAAACCGGATAAGGGTGGGGGCATTGTTGTTACGAACAAAAAAGACTATGTCAATAAAATGTTTTCTGTTCTGTTTTTGGACACCTATGAAGAGTCTAGTGTCAATCAGACAAACATAGCATTTCATAACGTAGACTTATTACTGGAAGATCTGTTATTGAATGACCATATCTCCACAACAAACCTGGAATTTATGAAGGTAACAAATCCTTAAACACCTACTATTTTTGGAATTCCAAAATTACATAAAGATTTAGTTGACCCACCATACTGGCCTGTAATGGATGTAAGGGCTTCAAAAACATTTTACATAGCACAGTATATAGATACGCATAACAAGAACTTGCTTACTGGACATCCATCCAACCTTAAGGACTCTTAGGACTTTTTGGTAAGATTCGCCAGAGTCTCCTTCATGAAGAGCCAGTTGATGTGGTTGACCTTTTTTCTGTCATCCCTCATTCTATGCGTATAGAATGTTTTTTTGAATATTTGAGTAGATATACTGATTACACTCACAGTAAAATTTCTACCCATGCCACCCTAATGGAAATTGTTTTAGAAAATAATTTTGCGGCATTTGAAAGACAACTGTTCAAACAAAAAACAGGTGTAGCTATGCGGGCAGTATGTGCCCCCTCATTTGCCAACATAGTGTTGACCTATTGGGAGCTCAACTATGTTTTGAACAGTGATTTTGCTAAGGCTTGGATATACTATGCACATTTTTTGGATGACATAGTTATTTTTTGGAAAGACACCAGAGAGACAGGTTTGAGGAATTTTTTAGGTACCTACATTCCACCACCACACTCTTGGAGTTTACCATGAATGTGTCCAAAGAAGCTAGCAATTATTTTGACATTAAAATAGAGTAAGGGGTGAATTTATTTCTAATATATATATATATATATATATATATATATATATATATATATATATATATATATATATATATATATATATATATATATATATATATATATATATATATACATATATATATACATATATATAAAAATCCACTTACTCAACACCCTACTACATTATTCCAGTTTTCACCCACACCACCAGAAAAAAATTCTTAGTAAAAGGGCAATATGTCCATTTGGCCAGGATGGTCTCAGATGTAGATGAATTCTTGAAGCAATGCAATATATTAAAAAACATGTTTTTAATGAGGGGCTACCCAGAGGTTTTCCTTAATGATATGTTTCAGGAGGTAATCCACAAGAGGGAAACGGGTCATTTTACCCCCCTTATGGGTGTGGGTCTCAACACCCCCTCATCAAAACAAAACATGAAGGTTGATAATTTTAATAGGGCATTAGTTTTGACTTTTAACAGGGACTTTTATGACATTAAACGTATTATTGAGAAATACTGATGCATGACTTCCACGGTGGTGCAGTGGTAGCGTTGTTGCCTCACAGCAAGAGGTTCTCCCATTCGATTCTCGGCTTGGGTTGGGAGTGCCTTCTGTGTGGAGTCTGCATGTCCTCCCCGCGGTCGAGTGGGCGTTCGAAAGACATGTGTTGAATGGGAGTGCCTTCGTTGAAGGTTGGGTGTTGGGCTGGCAACTCGACACCATAAAAACCAACTGCAAATCATTAGTGGACCGGAGTTCCGCTGTGGCGACCCCTAACTGGGAAAAGCCGAAAGACAAACAAACATTGAGAAATACTGATGCATATTTACGATAGACTCCCATTATATTAAAATTGTGGGGGAAAGACATAAAAGTTATCAGAAGGATATCTGTATCAAAAATATTTTGGAAAGAGAAGTGGTTAGAGAATTTGTAGGTAGGATGTTTAATTCTGGGGCATGTACCCAATGCCAGCACATTTTAGAAACTGACTCGGTCAATGTACATAACTATGGATCCATCCTTCTGAAAAAGAGTTATAGTTGTAATTCTAAAGGGGTGGTCTATATAGCTCTATGCCAACTATGCCCGGCATTTTATATAGAGAAAACCATCAGACAAGTTCGTACCAGAATATACCAGCATATGTACAGTATACAAAAGCAGGATAGGAATAATGCTTTGGTTAGACATTTGTCAACACATAACCAACATTTTTTTAAATTTGTGGTTATAGACCATGCTGACTTAGGACAGAGGGGTGGTTCATATAACAAATTTTTAGAATGCAAAGAATTACAGTGGCAGCTGATATTGAATGCTGTAACCCCGCCCTGAATGATCAATGCTCTATTCATAGCATTTTAAAATTAAAAGCTACTTCAGAATGATAATATTCATGTGAAATTTGGACATGTATGTGTTTTAACATGTTTTATAATGCATTTGGGCATATTTTTTACTTGAAACTTTTAAGTGTATTCACTGTCTCTTTAAATGTGTAAATCTTTGCTAACAGGTGTTTTAATTAGAGGAGTTTTTAAGTGTATATAAGATGGTAGTTTTGAAATTCAGTTTATTCTGAAGAAGCCTCTTGTACTGTTGAGATGAAAGTGCTAAATAAATTTAAACTTTGAGTGGTTCCTGCTTCGTGTTGTCATTTGTTCTACTTAATTGTTTTGTCTGCTTTGCTTTAATATTCATAGGCTATATCTTCTCGCACTACAGTCTGAGAGTCCCCACGCAGACCCTTGAAAATTATGAGCTTAGGTTCCCCCTCAGCGACTGAATCAGATACCTACAATTCCCTCCGGGATATAACCTCGGCTACATTAACAGCTTCCTCTGGGCTATCCTCCAAAGGAAGATCCAAGGACTCCAGCTCGGACTCCGGGCCTTCACTGGCCTCGAGAGGTATGTCTGGGGTGGAGGACACAACAGTCGGTTCAGGCCTAGACATTTTCATCTTTTTGACTGGTGGCTCATCTGAGGAACCGGACGTTGGATCCATACCAGAAGCTAATCATTTAAGTCTCTGATTCTCTAAGTAGAGTTTTAATGCTGCTAAGTAGCTTCTAAGGGTTTTGGGGATGAAGGCCTGAGAAATACTACAGGTGGTGTAGTCATGTTCTTGGCCTAAGCAAAACAGGCAGAGCTCATGCAAATCCTTATGTGGAATTTGCCTTCCATACCTACACTTGCCCTTTCTACCTGATATGAATGTGAAGCAGTAGCAAGCAGATAATAAAACCCTCCTATGGGGTAATTACCTGAAGATGTTATGAAATCATTTTTCCAAAGGAGCAATGACTGGAGATGGCAGTCACACAGGCGGCTGAAATGTTCTGAGGAGGGTGCGTGCTGACATCTGCTTTATACCTGACATCCGTTTACAACCGACACTCATAGGAAGAGCAGTGGGACATCACGTGCACAATAGCGGTAGCATCTAACTTTTGTATAATGGCTGGATGTACAAGAGTTCACCAGAGGCAAACTCCCTTGTGTTATGGATACAGCAGCATATGAATGGAAGGACATCTTGAGTGATCCTTAACCAATTTGGAAGGGACAAGGAAAGATGAAGAGAAAGAGGAATGAAACTGACGAGTGGGGATAAAAGGCAGTCAGACAGAACCTGGCTTGTCTATAAAAGGAGGCTTCTGAGCTGCAGGAGTTTTAGTAGACATAGCAGGAGGAGCCCTTCTTCCACTCTTTTACCCTTAAGGACAAAGGCAGTTTTATTAGGATAGTTCCTTTGAAATTTAGAAACAGAGGAAACAAAAATATGTTTCAATTCTTGCATAGCCTTACCTTTTCCTGAAGAGTCTTAAAAATCTCAGCAGCTACAGAACCAAAGAGATTGTTATTATCTAGAGGAGCATCCATTAGCTTGGCCTTAATATCATCAGGTAAATATTGAAGACGAATCCAAGAATACCTTCTCAACAAAGAACCAAATAGTGCAGCCCTAGAAGAGGCATCAGCTGCACTGAGAAGAGCACCCTAATAAAGAAAAAGCTGAATTCTTCTCCTCAAGGTCAGGCAGGTCTGAAATAACCTGAAAAGCATGAGACAGAAGAGACAAAACATACCTGATTCTGTGAGTCTGATAGTTCACAGCCCTAAAGGCCAGAATAGCAGCTGTATATACTTTCTTACTCAACCTCCCCATGGTTCTGTTGCCCTTGTCAGAAGGGAGCAGCTTTGTAAAAGGTAAAAGAGACAGAAATAACATAAGAGTCAGCAGAGGGACACTTGTAAAGGAATTTGCAATCATCAGGCACCTTATAAAACTTAATATTTTTTTTAAAAGCAGGGGGCTGAGAGTCTGGGGCCTGAGAAGCTGAAGAAAAAGTGTCCAACAATGCAGCAAGAACAGCAGGGACAGATGAAGTCTTGAGAGACTCCATTTGATGGAGTTCATAATACCTCTGCTGAACATCTGAGACCTGAGTACAATCCAGTTTACTATCAAAATCAGGAACAGCAGTTATGCGAAACTTAGATGTTTGGAAGTATGGTTTCAAGTTTCTGTAACGCCGACCTGTAAATGTTCAAAATCACCTTAGCGAATGCTAGTGTACATTTGCTCATATGAGGGTGACGTTTTGATTGGAGATCGCACTACAGTGGGGATTGGAAAATTTGCCCTTTTCCTCACTGCAGCGTGATTTCAGAGTTCTTATATCTAATATGCAGGGGGGTATCTGCCCCCTGCAAATAGTTAGTAGAAAATCACTGGCAATGACGGTAACCTGGGTAATGTATTTTTATGTAAATGTGAATTTCTAGGGGAATCATAAGTTTTCATGCTGATGTTTTAATATGATTGAGTTTATATATCATTATGAGTATATAATAGTTTTGTATGTATATATTGTAAAAAAATCTTGCTATGTAAGCTGCAGGTACTTTTATAATCATAGCCCTTTTAGGTTTGGGCTTATTGATTATATAATTTCCTGGTTGTTAGTTCTAGGTGGGTTATTTAAACTTATTTAAAGGGTTTTCTCAAGTGGTACTTTTGTCTGATGAAATGTAATATTGTTTGAACGAAAGCACTTATTGTAATAAATAATTTGGGTTATGTAAGTGTTCGTGTAGCCTTGTTGTTTTTGCTATTTTAAAAAGTCTGTGTTTTTCTTTTTAAGTTTATTAATATTGATAATATCAAGGTGAGAATTATTGACATTACTCATTGTGATTAAATAACGTTTTTATTTTTTACTTTTTGTTTTCGAGTAATTACTCACAGAACCGTGTTTCCTAATTTTGACAGTACACAGTACAATCCCACTTAAAAAACTCCAGTATATGAGAAACTGTATCTCCAAAAGAAATCTCCTCAAAGGGAGAATCAGGACTAATAGAGTCCTCTTCCTCAGAAACATAGTCTAAAGAAGAGGGAATGTGAGAAGAATAAACCAAGGATTCTTCATCAGAATCAGCATCCTCATCAAATGAAACCTGCACCCTAAGAGGAGTAGAAGACCAAGTGGGAGCAGGAACAGAGACCCTTTGAGGGACTTCAAAGCCATAAGAGCGTTAAACAAACCCTGTGTGAAATCCTGTGATTCACACTGAGGATCCTTAAGCGCAGGGGAAATATATATGCTTAGTCTTTTCCTTCCTTTTTAAGAGAATGTCAGCACTAAAGATCGTAGGAGGCTTGGACCCCTGTCTATATTCAATAAACATAGTAGGAATATTCTCCCTAACAAGGATTTGTGGAACATCCCTAGGCTCTTCGGTTATAATCAGTCGCGCTTCCCTCTGAACATCTTAAACAGACGTCTGCAAGGCTTCTGTACACATGCGAGAAACCAGATCCATGCTGTCTTCCAAAATAGTCACTGCAGAGAATCCAACTGAAAAAACTGGGCGATCCTTCGGGCTTTCACCAGGCTTGAGAAAGATGTCCAGTGGAGGCGGTGCAACCAAAGAATCTGACCAATTCTTCTTGGTCTTCTTCTTCAAAGATGGCTGGCCTTTGGGCCAGGATAATTCTGCTATAGTACCCTGTGCCAATAATTTAAGATGTTGGTTCTCAAGATAAATAGCTAAAGAGGAGAGATGACTATTCAAAGTCTTTAGAACAAAAGCCTAACAAATAGGACAAGACTTATGGTTGTGAGAAGCACCTAAGCAAAACAAACACTGTTGTGATGGTCCTTATGGGAAATCTGTCTCCCACAATGGAATTTCCTATTTTTGGATGACATTAAATCAACAATCACCAGTAAAAGAAGATAAGAAGAAAAACTCCAATGAGGCACTTATCTGAAAAACGGGCTGGCAACCAGCAGATGAACAAGCTTTCAGACCGATGATCAATATGATGTTTTGACTGGCATCAAAGAAGTTCTGGGGATGGTATGTATGTACGTCACCTTTATGCCCTACACTGTGCATGGGGAGCATAAGTGTGACATTCAAGTGTGACATACAACATCCTTATTACAACCTAAGCCCTTGGTATGCTGACTGGATGTCGGGCTACCCTTGGGAGGGGATCCCTACTGTAAGGAATACTGCAACAGTGATATGGAAGGACGTCTACAAGTGACCCTTACACTGAACATTAAAACTCATTTAAAGACAAAATATGAAACAGTATGTTTTTAAGAGACAAAAATAAAGCAAAAAGTTTTACCTTTGGAGAGCTCTGGTTCTTCCTTGAAGGTTTCTTACCTGGTAAGGATATATCAAAAGAAAGCTTCAGACTGGGGTTAGAATGAAATTACTACATTTAAGGCACTAAAGCAGAAATACAAAACTGTCAGCATGCACATGCAAGTTGGAATATTCTGGAATACAAACTGGCCCAAGGCCCAAATTCTGCTAAATTCAGGAGTATTTATCAATCAGTCATCAGAAATCTTGCTGGTTTTGAGAGGGTCATTATTCAGCTGTATGTATGTTAATGACGAATATATGGTCCATATTTTAAAATACTGTATCTGTGTAATATGCCTAAATATATTTTAGAAAAATTAAGTTCATATGTTTATGCAGGTGTGCATGTTTGTATATGTTAATGTGTATATGTCAGTACATAGATACACATCTCCTATGCATGGAAATGCCACACATATATTTCTTTAAAGTGAACAACAAATGTTTGTATTGCTACTGAAAAGTAGGAAACTCATTATTCCGAACTAAAAACACCTGTATGTGCATGCTTTCTCATTTTAACTGTCCATGATTTTAATTTGTTTCTTATACAGTTTTGGAAATAATGTGAACTTGTTTTGTTTGCATAGTGATCCTGTGGAAACTCAAGTAACCATTTGAAATGTTGGGACCTGCTAGAGCGAGTCCTAAAATATACCGACTGAATGGCTGAAAGAACGGAAAAGTCCAAGATGCTATTTCTCAGAATATTCCCTTTTCTCCAAGATATGACATTCTCAGAGTTGGCATATAAAAAATTGGGTTGGTTGCAGGCCCCCTCCCCCTGCAAAATGAAGTTTAAAGGAGAAGAGCAATTTTTTGAATTTGCTCTTCTCCTGTGTATTCGGCATTTTCAGTGCTGGCATTTCAATAGTCAACTGGAAATTCCACATTTGTAGCTGCCATTTTGCCCAATTAGTAAGACTTTAAATCGGATCTTTTATAGTGACCATTTTTTTCTTGCAATATCATTGTCATGAAACCTGAAACATCCCTTAAATGCCCAAGAGGTCAGTTCACATTCAAGGCCTTGAGGCTGAAGTCATGTGAACGCTATCCTCTGGGCCTGATAGAAACTCATAATCCCTTTTCCATCCCTAGATACTCCAATATATGAAGTGCTTCATTGATTCTAAGCAGACAAGTTACCTCAGAAATTATTTTTTTTCCAAATTATAGAAGACAATGCTTTCTGAATAAGGACAAATTATTAATATTCAGAAAGCAAGATACAACTAAAAGTAAAAAAAACATCAACTACAGCAAATATCACTTTTAGCAAAAATCTTTTTTTTTCAGTATTACAGACATGAGAGTGGCTGCCAAAGAACAGCAGTCACTTCTATCGAACAGTATACATGGTAAGCAACAGATAACCAACAGATTTCCATTAAATGTTTAAGTAATTGAACAACCTTTTTCAGCACTGAGGTGCAATACTGAGAAAGAGTCGTACCAATACTGAGAAACCATATGAAGCACTGTTTTCATAAAACAGATGATGTTAATCCACATAAAATGTCATTAAGTAGTTATAAAGGGCATAATTTGTTGTCAGGTAGGTTAACTAAGCAGAAAGGCAAAATAAATTCATCAGGGCACACAGCTGAGGCTAGTCACTAGCTGAAGAACTCAAACATATCTACATTGCTGGTTCAAATGCTAAAACACCTGCTGACACATTCAGCATGCTGGCAAACACGTATTGGTTATAAAGATGGAATTAGATATTAAAGTGAACAGAACTCAAATGATAGCTCTTACAAGATGTTGTCATCTTTCTTGTACAATCATCCCATAATTTCAAGCACCAGAAAAAAGTATGCGATCTCACATGGCAGCCATTACAAAAGATGGAAATTACTCTCAGAATAGGATAACCAAGGCCACAGTTAAGTTGTTCTGTTACCTAGCTAAGGTAGCATTTTGTGGTACCTTTGTTTCTATCACCCAATGTCCCTACCTCCAGTATTGAATTGAGTTTCCCCCGTATTCCTCTTCCTATCTATGCCACCTTGAACTTCTGAGATGAAGTCATCTCATGTTCACTCTTTATCAGCCTTCCGCCCTGCAGTCTATGAAGAAGGTTTGTTCGTTTACCCTTCCTCACTAAACATCTACTATTATGCCACGCTGCACCTACTATTACCCCATGCTGCACCTACTATTATCCCATGCTGCACCTACTATTACCCCATGCTGCACCTATTATCCTATGCTGCACCTAATATTATCTCATATTGCACCTAATATTATCCCATGCTGCACTTACATTTATCCCATACTGCACCTACTATTACCCCATGCTGCACCTAATATTATGCCCTGCTGCACCTAATATTATCCCATATTGCACCTATTATCCCATAATGCTCCTACTATTATCCCACACTATACCTACTATCCCAGACTGTACCTACTGTTATTCCACACTGCACCTACTGTTATCCCACCCTGCACCTACTGTTATCCCATACTGCATCTACCATTATCCCACGCTGCTCCTATTATCCCACACTGCAACTACTATTATCCCACACTGCAACTACTATTATCCCACACTGCACCTACTATTATCCCACACTGCACCTACTATCCCACACTGCACCTACTATTATCCCATACTGCATTTATTATTATCCCATGCTGCACCTACTATTATCCCATACTGCACCTACTATTATCCCATGTTGTTCCTATTATCCCACACTGCATCTGCTATTATCCCACACTGCACCTATTATCCCATGCTGCTATTATTATCCAACACTGCACCTACTATCCCACACTGCACCTACTATTATCCCATACTGCATCTATTATTATCCCATGCTGCACCAACTATTATCCCATACTGCACCTATTATTATCCAATACTACACCTACTATTATCCCATGCTGCTCCTATTATCCCACACTGCATCTGCTATTATCCCACACTGCACCTACTATTATCCCATACTGCATCTATTATTATCCCATGTTGCACCTACTATTATCCCATACTGCACCTATTATTATCCAATACTACACCTACTATTATCCCATGCTGCTCCTATTATCCCACACTGCATCTGCTATTATCCCACACTGCACCTACTATTATCCCATGCTGCTATTAGTATCCCACACTGCACCTGCTATCCCACACTGCACCTACTATTATCCCATGCTGCATCTATTATTATCCCATGCTGCACCTACTATTATCCCATACTGCACATATTATTATTCAATACTGCACCTACTATTATCCCATGCTGCTCCTATTATCCCACACTGCATCTGCTATTATCCCACACTGCACCTACTATTATCCCATGCTGCCATCATTATCCCACACTGCACCTATCCCACACTGCACCTACTATTATCCCACACTGCACCTATTATCTCATGCTGCTCCTATTATCCCACACAGCACCTACTATCCCACACTGCACTTACTGTTATCCCACACTGCACCTATTATCCCATGCTCCACCTACTATTATCTCACACTGCACCTATTATCCCACACTGCATCTGCTATTATCCCACACTGCACCTACTATTACCCCATGCTGCTATTATTATCCCACACTGCACCTACTATCCCACACTGCACCTACTATTATCCCACACTGCACCTATTATCTCATGCTGCTCCTGTTATCCCACACAGCACCTACTATCCCACACTGCACTTACCGTTATCCCACAATGCACCTATTATCCCACACTGCATCTGCTATTATCCCACAATGCACCTACTATTATCCCATACTGCACCTATTATCCCATACTGCACCTACTATTATCCCATGCTGCACCTACTATTATCCCATACTGCACCTACTATTATCCCATGCTGCTCCTATTATCCCACACTGCACCTATTATTATCCCATACTGTTCCTATTATCCCACACTGCACCTACTATTATCCCATACTGCACCTACTATTATCCCATGCTGCACCTATTATCCCATACTGCACCTACTATTATCCCATGCTGCTCCCCACCGTTTTACTTTGTTTCCATACTGACTTTCAGTCTTATTGGATTATATATGGCCATGGCTTGCACATTTTAGAATGGTTTGCAGGATTGTTATTATTATCCTCTTTTCACTTAGTTAACTTAAATAATTGGAACTACATGTGGCATTACTTCAGTTTAACACAGACTTCATACTCCCACATCCTAGTAGCTGTTTTGAGTTTGTTATTATAAACAGGATTTTAGTGTTACTATAAACAGGATGCTGGTCAGTATGGTTCCTTCCTATCACTATATTATTGTTACTAGAAACGGGATGCTGGTCACTATGGGTCCTTCCTATCACTATATTACTGTTACTATAAATAGGATTCTGGTTGCTATGGTTCCTTCCTATCACTATAGTATTATTATTGCTATAAACAGGATGTTGGCCACTATGGTTCCTTCCTATCACTATATTATTGTTACTAGAAACGGGATGCTGGTCACTATGGGTCCTTCCTATCACTATATTACTGTTACTATAAATAGGATTCTGGTTGCTATGGTTCCTTCCTATCACTATATTATTGTTACTAGAAACAGGATGCTGGCCACTATGGTTCCTTCCTATCACTATATTATTGTTACTAGAAACAGGATGCTGGCCACTATGGTTCCTTCCTATCACTATATTATTGTTACTAGAAACAGGAGGTGGGTCTTCCTATCACTGTATTATTGTTAATAGAAACAGGATATTGGTCATGATGGTTCCTTCCTATCACTGTATTACTGTTACTAGAAGCAGGATGTTGGCCACTATGGTTCCTTCCTATCGCTGTATTATTGTTACTAGAAACAGGAGGTGGGTCACAATGGTGCCTTCCTATCACTATATTATTGATACTAGAAACAGGATGGGGGTCACAATGGAGCCTTCCTATCACTGTATTATTGTTACTAGAAAAAGGATATTGGTCATGATAGTTCCTTCCTATCACTGTATTACTGTTACTAGAAGCAGGATGTTGGCCACTAATGTTCCTTCCTATCACTATATTATTGTTGCTATAAACAGGATGTTGGCCACTATGGGTCCTTCCTATCACTGTATTATTGTTACTAGGAACAGGATGTTGGCCACTATGGTTCCTTCCTATCACTGCATTATTGTTACTAGAAACAGGATATTGGTCATGATGGTTCCTTCCTATCACTGGATTACTGTTACTAGAAGCAGGATGTTGGTCACTATGGTTCCTTCCTATCACTATATTACTGTTACTATAAACAGGATGTAGGCCACTATGGGTTCTTCCTATCACTGTATTATTGTTACTAGAAATAGGATGCTGGTCACTATGGTTCCTTCCTATCACTATACTATTGTTACTATTAAGATGCTGCTGGTTACTATGGTTCCTTCCTATCACTATATTAATGTTACTATAAGCAGGATTTTGACCTCCACATTGCTGTAACCCCCATAAGGGTCACTCTCTTGGCTATTTGATCTGATGAAGCCCAGCACCAAGTTAGAAGTGCAGAGCCTCTCCAGCCTGACCAATCCACATTTAATATTTTTTTGTCCCTTTCTAGTTTCAGATGCCAGAATCAGTTCCCATGATCTTCACCTTTCCTTGCTTGTTAAACAAACTCACATCATACCTCAGAATGACCCTAACACCTCTCCCTCACAACCTGACTGACTTGTACATCACACTTTTGAACTTTCAGTTAGGAAGTTACATTTACTAAAACTTATGGAATGCAACTTGAGCTTAGCACTGTTCAATTAATAAGTACAGTTAAAAACACTGATGTCAACATTTGTCTGAAGATGTCTACAGCGCTTGAAAAATGATTATATTTTCTATTAGGGTTTCAATAAGTTTGCAGTTATAGATTCATAGGCAAATACTAGGGTAACAGTCCGCAGACTTTTGCAAGCTTAGCCTTTATCCAGGGATCAGAATCAAACACAGTACTTTCTATCTGTGAAGTAAAGACCTTAATCATTAGGCGAACCCTTCCCTCTAATTATGCCAACCCCTCCCCCAAACTGTGCTTTTATTTTTAGTCCTTGAGAAATAGGTTAAATATTAAAGGATAAAAGCTGTTTATCAAATGAGTGTATGAAGACTATGACACGCAGGAGAAGGCCTGGATGTGAAAAATACCATTCTTAAGTGATACATTCAATATATTTGCCTTAACTCCTTCTGTAAAATGAAAAGTTTTTAGGAAGAATAGTTGGAAATACAGACATTCTTCAAAGTCTGCACTGCATACTAAAATAGTTACATCACTGACACAGTGCATCAAATCAATTATTTCTTATGAAGCCAAACTCAGATTAGTTTTTACAGATGTGTTGGACTCAGGAGCTTGGCTGCCCCTTGAGACAATAACATCTGAAGACATTTTTATTTATTTAACATTTGTTAACTGGGAAAGTCTGACTTGGAACAAAGCCAATTTTCAGTGGAGTCCCAGAGAGAAACATCCCAGATGCATGTCTCTGTAATGTGGGAGGAAACCGGAGCACCCAGAGGAAACACACACGAACACAGGGAGGACATGCAGACTCCACACAGAAGGCACCCCAGCCAAGAATCAAACCGGAGAACACACATGCACACAATAAAAGCAGAAATGGCAAACCATGCTTCCAGAATTACTAGATGGCTTGACACAAGTATCCAAGCTATTAAGAGTCTCTGGGACTCTGCTGTGCCAAGGCCAGACTGATGAGTTAACATGCATATGGGAAACTTAACTGTTGTTCCTGTTTTGGGCAGTACATACAATGGCTAGTAATGTCTGAGTAGTGTCAAAATGCATGGGTACTATTTTGGACCGGCTTAATTAGTACAGAATACTATGAGGGCAGACCAGCTGATCTCCTGCAAATTGTAACACTGAAATATTAACAAACCAAGCAACCCATGAAATGATGGACCCCTTCTGGGGATGTGGGGAAAGGGTACAGCTGCCATCTTGCAATTACTGCACATGATTATGGCTATCAGCTGTTAATGAGCTTCATCCTATAATACAAAGTTTCATCCTGAAGCACAAAGTTTGATTCCCTCAACCTCTGTTTGCTTACTGTGTGACTCTGAGCAAATAACTTAACCAGAAAATGCTTCCAGAATGAGTCTAAAAATAGTCCGTGTAAATCAGTTCTGTACCACCCAGTTAACAAATACAAAGGAATAAATAAAACTCTGTCTCATCCATTTACAGGTTAAAAGCAGAATGAAGAATTGATCAGCTCAGATAAGAAGGAATGAGGTCCTTGTACTTTCCTGTTGTTAAGATGGTTTCATCTCTGAAGGTCTGGCAATAGAGTTTACGTGATTATTGATTTATAATGGTTGGTGCTCTAAATGGGAAACCTGAGATCACGACTAGTAGAGGTAGATGAGTAGTAATGAGGCCACCAAAGTGGGACTGGCCAGCAAATGAAAGACTATTCCCAGCAACTTCTTAAACAGTCTACACGGTGGTAAGGTTACTCACTGAACAGATTTGTCCCACAGCTCCATGTCTCAGGCTTCAATACTTATTGATATTTATTTTCACTACATATTTTAGTGTTCCTGCCTTGTCCACATGGGTTCTTCCATGGTGCTCTCTGTCCTACAACCTGCCAAAAACATGATAGCTGCATACATACCTCTCAGCCTGTTATCACAAGAAATCTAGACAAAACCAAAAATAACAGGGGGGGGGGGGCAAAGGCCCAAAAACATGGACAATTCTTAAATATTGCTGTTATAAACTAAGAAAGTTGCTCAAATAAAAGGTTTTGCAGGGAAATGCATTTTCTGAAGGATATAAAGTCTGAAACTCAAAATATCTGTTTTTATTTAGGGAATTCAGTCCTTGGTGATTTGCCAGAAAACCACAAGTTGCAGACTAAAAATATAAGGCAAAAATCTGGACATTTTGTGAAAATCAAGATTAGTTGAGAGGTATGGTTGAATGGCTATGAGAAACCTATTATATACATGTATTACTTTTAGCATTGTCTATATCATCTTTGTTTTTGTTGAAAGAACTTACAGTGGATCATACATACCACAAAGCAGTGAGCAAATGTGTGGATAAATGATAGAAAAAAATTCCCAGACCTCAACAGGACCTATGGCAGAAGAGATAAAATGAATCTTGGGAAGGAACATCCAACATCACACGGAGTTGGGGGACTAAAGGTCTGGGATGTGATGTCATTTCCAAATGATTAAATTTCAGCACCTCAAACAATGTGATATGCTGAGGCAAATAAAGGGCCTGAGAAACACTGCAGTTGAAAAGACTGAAGGCACTATACTTGCCTTTGTTGATTCATGGAGGATGAAATCCCTACTGCTCCCCTGCAGGAAAAAAACCTGCAGCACCAAAGAACTTAACCAAATTCCTTGAAAAGGTAGAGATTAGAGATGCTGATTAAGTCCTTAACATAAGTGATCATCTTACAAGAACCAGAAGCATGAAGTCCCCGAGTCCTACAGCAGTGCTTCTTGTATTTGCATTCCTTATGATTACTGGATGTGACTCTCAAGGGATACATTCCTAGTGCCCCCATTCCCTAGCGCAAGGGACAATTTGATTTCACTTCCATAATGTTGATTTTTTTTTTTAGTGAAGGCAAAATCTAGCCTGTTCTTCTATTCTGAACCCATGTAGTCAGCCTTGGATCTGACACTCTCTTTCTCTCTCTCCCGTCACTTAAGCAAGTCACTCAGCCAGAAAATGCACCATGGTCACCTCCTACAGAGATCTACTTATGACTAGTAGACTTACCTGCTTAAAGACAGAAAAGACACCTATAATGGAGACTATGACATACATCTGATGTGACAAAAAAAGGCATAACGCATTATGCAGAGCTCAGTCAGCAATTAACATTTTATAGTATCAGTTTGTCACATCTTGAGTACATTTTGAAGTGAAAACTACAAGAAAAATAATTGATAGCTGAACTAAACAAGTGGCAGTACTTTATTAATAAAGCTGGTCAACAGGAAGTGGTTCTACTTTAGGAAGAGACCCAGAAAGGTACCTGGAAACTGTCATCTTTTGGGTTCAAGACTGTTTTTCAAGATTTAGGTATGAGATATTTTGACATCAGTATGGTTAAGCAAATTACAAGTAATAAGTTACTTAGAAAATAAATAAAATGACTAACATAGTTATAAGTGCAGAGAGAAGTGTTAACCAAAGCAGTTGGAAAATTTAGCAAAGATTTTAGGAGTCTGAAGAAAAAAAAAGAAAACACAGCTTAAAATGCCAAAATGAAATTAAATACTGCAGAATCAGCCAGTCTTTGAAAAACACATGAAAGCATTTTTTGTGTATTGCTCTTAAATGAGTCTAGTTATCTTAGCATAATAATTAAACTAATTTCAAACAAAACACTGCAAGATTTATCTGGTGTATGGCACTCAGACATGCATTAAGTATTTAGTTCAGTGACTGGTTCTCAAGTTTTACCATGCTTTGGAGAAAATAATGGGGATTTAGCTCGAGGTGGATTCTCTGGTCTAGGTGCTACCAACTGCACTGGTCGTATCTGTTTATCTGCCACTTTCTTGAGACAGGCTTGCTGACTTTGGAACATTCCTTGAACATGCTCTAACTTCTGTAGAGCCATTTGAACCTGGTCCTATATGCAGAAAAAGGGTTATAGTTAATATTAACAGTAAATGCAATATTGGGAAAAGAACAAATTTATACATCTGTGATACTTACACAACTATTGTCACAATTTTTTTAACAACAACCAGTTTTATTGCTTTCCTAGTAACAAAATCAAGAACAGAATCTAGACTCAAATTTAAACAATTTTCTTTATCCGCTAATATCTAGTTGTCATATTCAAAAAGACATATATTTGAATTCTATTAATAGTTTCCCTCTTATTACAGTGGTGTAATGTTATTTCCAGAGGACCAAGAATTTGTTTAATAATCTTTAAATTGTTTTGGCCTGTCTTTTACCTTTTACATACTACATTAAAACTTGGCCTATGTGTTTCACTTTACGCAAAAAAAATACACATACAACAAAAAGCTGGATAACTACATGTTTACCTTTATTCAAGAATCAGCACATCCTTAAATCATCATATTACACCTAATATGTAATACAAGCCTTAAATTTAAAACCTATGCATACCGAATCAATAATTGATCAATGCACCCTTAAATGAAAGTGCCATTTATTTATTCATTTGAATTTGTTTACTGGGCTGGAGCATTGAATAATTCTGACCAATTTCAGTCTAGTTCAGGATCAAAAATTGGCCTGATATAGAAAACAAACAAGAGTACAATAATGCACAAGTGACAATAAAATAGTATTTTTCATGTAATCAAAAACTGTTTTCTTATTTCCAACTCATATTTATCATGTGCAGCACTACAATCCTCCCCTCAAAGTACCCTCAATCAATCAGATAATAGGCGAGCTTTTATTTACAACACTTCTATCCAGAAAAAGTACAGTTTTGTACCTACCATAAATGTAGATGTTCGAAGATCCACATTGTCATGTAAAATAAGGGTATGGGGCTGTCCTCGTCTTCGGCCGGAATAATTAAAAAGATGGTTGGCGTCGTGCAGGCGCGAATAATAACAAGGACTAGGAAGGGCAAGGCCGCGACAAAATCGCCGTCATTCCTTTCTTCATTTCTTGTCCCAGCCCTCCACAGAGAGGCCAAGCCAAAAAAAAGCAAAAAAACCAAAACAAAACAACCACCAACCACTTTCAATATACCACCAAACATAAACCACACCACACCACAACACAAACCCAGGGGAAGGAGGAGGGTAGAATAGGGAAGCACGATCTTGCAGCATCTACATCTTATTTTAGTGGCAAAAACAACTGTATGTTGTTCTTCATCTCATTGTGTGTGCTTACATAACATATGGTAGAAAAAGCAAGCAGGAGGAGTGAGGATGGCAAAAAAGCTAATTAGGAGTTGCCCATGCCCTGTGCAATTGCAAAAAGTGCTCCAGCCCTAGATTTAGAGAAGTGGGAGTGGTATGGAAGGTGGTAATGCTTGCAGAAAACTCCAAGTGAACAAGCTTAAATATCTTTAGTAGCCAACTTTAGTAAAAGTTTGTAGCCCTGGTGGAATGAGGCTGGGAATGAGGCCTAATCCAGCACCATGTGCGGAAATGATGAAAAAAATAATAAAAAACACAAAATTAATTAGAAATAGTTTATTTTGAACAAAAACACAGGTTTCCCCTGGAAAAGAAAAAAAAGAAAGAAACACAAACTGGCTGGTTCCTTGCCTTCTGCCTGAAACAAAATGCAACTTAACTGTCTGTGTATAAATGTATGTCCTTTTCCTTTTCCTTTTATTTGCATTATTTGCAAAAATGTATTGAATAAATGTTTTTTAAATAAAAACAAAGCCAAACTAAAAAGTGGTTAAAAAAAATACTTTGAGTAGTTTGCCTAAGGGTAAGAAAGATAAGAATGGAAAGAAAAGGAAAATTAACTGCCAATCAAGCCCTTCAACAAGTGTGTGGCAGAGGGGGTCGGTTTTCAAAAAGAAGTCTTCCATGATAAATATTTCAACAGCTGAATACTCCCAGCTCAAAAGGTTGTGAGAGGAGTTTCTCCAACACAAAATTGAGGATCCCACTTCCAACCCAAGCCTTTGCCGTGGGGGCAATATATGAGAGCTTCTCTTGAAAATAATCAAACAAAGGCTGAGAAAAAGGCAGAGGGAGCCTTCATAGAGAGCAGAAATAACCTTGAACTGTCAACCTTGGTAAGGAGAGAAGCAAACCTTGTAAAGTAAGTAAAGAAGGTAAGGGGATTAATAACACTCCAATAAACTTTTAGAAAAATCAAAGGCCTTTTACTGTACAAAATAAAAGTCCTTCATTGATCAACGAACTGAATAACTTAGTTTAAAAATTGTACTTCTAACATGGGAAATAAGGCTCCAAAAAAGAATATGCCAGGGGTGTAAACCTCCTGAGACAGTAAAACAGATGTCCAGAATGGTTGTATGGCTGTGACATGGGTGTTCTGAACTGACAGCAAAGGACCGCAGCTCCATGGAGGCTCCTGAGGAATCGGAGCATGGGTGCTGGTACCAGGCTCAATTGGGCCAATAAAGTGCTGTTAAAATCATGTTCTGACCTAAAATTCCTGGAGCAGGCCTGGCAACCTGGGAGAAACCTTGTGAGAAGGACCTTCAGAGATGAAAGCAATTGAGGAAGAGCAGAGGATTTCCAAGCTGTGTGATCCAAAACCTTGAGAAAACTTTGGCAGTTGGTAATTTAAAGGAAAGTGATGGAGATCTATGTCTGGTCTTACATCAATAAGCGAAATCATAGAGATCCATCCCCCACCACCGTGGGATCAAATACATCTTACATGCACATCCACTAAGGAGTCCTGGTGTCTTACAGTGAAATCACATCTTTAGCTGTAAAGTCTTGTGTCTGGTCTCCTTGACCTAAGCATCTGCTGTCTGCATAAAGAGATTCCCACTTGCTTGTCCGCTTGGTTGTTAATTGCTTGTGACAGTTTGTGTTGTAGTTTTTCCTTGCACCTGCCCTTCCTTGAAAGTGTGTTTGAGCTTATCATCAGCAAGTGGAATTGTGCTAACATCTCCTTATGAAGAAGTAAAATGAAGTCGTCTCTCAGGCGCAATTGTTGAGCCCATTATCCAGATAGCTTTGCCTGAGCCACAATCTCTTCTGCTAAGTGTTAAAATCTGATTCGCTTGTCAGGCACCTCCTTGAGAGGACATTCCTGCTACCTCTGCATTCCTGAGCCTGGCATTACAGGACACGGTCTTGCAAGAAGGTATTGGCTGAATGAAGTGTTCCAAATTCAGCAGTGTAAATTTCTTACATTCTGAGAGATAGTTTTGGCATTTGATGTGTAGCATGGTGGCAGTACCATAATTGTACAGAGCTGCTTGAAGGACTGTCCTTGCACAACTGTTGAGCAACAACTAGAACCTGAATACAAGGAACTATGAAAGTTTGTCTTGTCAAAAATTTGGACTTCCGGGCCGTACACTGACACAAGAGTATGAGAAGTTTGGTTGTGAGGTACTAGACTGGACTTTATTTACGTTCTGGACTGTATTCCTGCTCACAGTCTACCCCCATCACCAAATAACACATTCATCAACCTCCAGTCGACTTGGAATCAGGCATTTCATGGCGTCCCTTCCCAGTAAATTCCAATAAGCCTAGATACTCTAAAATGATGCAAATGGAAAGCTACCACTGGAGCAGAATCAGATCTATGAACACTCTAAAAATAATGTAGATAAGCCAAGAGAGCCAATAAAGCATGTGAAAAATGGAAGTCCTATGAACAAAAACTTAGAATAGATGCTGAGATGGGCCTGATAGGAACAAATAGGTGTTGTATTCATCCTTTGGCCCCATCCAACATTTTTTGCATCAGCAGAGAACAAGCTGTTGGGATCCTCCAGGATTGAATTGAGGGAAGATCCAGATATGTGTTGTATGAGAATAAGCCGCATGTAACGCCAAAGGTTTCTTGGGGTATGAGCAGAGGGAGAATGGCGATAGGACTCCACTTAGAGCAGAGGACCGTTGTATAGCCCTTGGCTTTGGACTTTGAATCCTGCTGCCACTAGGAGGGCTGAGGTGGAACGTCCACTCCTAAAAGGAGTAGAGGTATGGAAATCCAACATTAGTCTCTGTCTATGTCCAATTTCTTTGTTTTGAAGTGATCAATTCCTAAAGGCCCTTTAAGAAAATAAACTTCCTGGCTGAAAGGATAAGCTGCCAGCACCCAGGATCTGGCTGCTGAAAAGTCTAATTCCCGTTTACGAGAGGACTACTCTCTGAGGTGCTGCCTTGCAGAAGAAGATTGATGCCTGGCAAGTCTAGATCACCCTCCCTGGACCAAATCATAAAGAACCACCCCTGCCCTACCCGTAAATGAATTTAATCCACCCCTCTCAGGCCAAAAAGAACAACAGGCCTGTTCTAACTTTAGCAAATCTTTTCCCCTAGATTTAGATTCATGAATAAGATTTTTTCTTCAAATGTCACTCAGGACTGCCAAAGGGCAACTGACCCACCGCAAAGGAGCAATCAAAAACTAAAGATCATTCAGCAGATAGATTTGTTCTCTAATTAGAACCAAACAAATAACTCAAGCTGCAGGCAGCCACCACGGAGGCCTGCCAAGCACAGCCAACCACCTTGTTCCTCTCCTGCCACCACCTGTACACCACCAAACTCAATAATTTTACACCAGAGACAGACACTAGAATATATCTTTCCCAGCAGCATCAAAACTGAGAAGAAAGTTGACCTAACTCTCAATTCAAAGTTCAGATAGGAGCCAGAAGCTAAGGTGAAGATGATTTTTCTTCTTCCTCCCTTCCAGAAGAGCTCAACCCTTAGACTAGAATTGAGAGATTCCAGCTTTACATACCTTCAAATCCTAGAACTTGACCAACAGAGGCCCTCCCACTTAAGGTAGAAGATGTATAGACCTATTTTCTGCAGGCTCCAAAAGCTCCTAAGGGCCTATAGAGAGTAACTGTTAGAGAGAATCAACACTCACTCTCTTCACAGAAACCAGAACAGCAAGTGGGCAGGAGAACAGGGGTAGGTGCATGCCTATGGCTCAGCACTCACTCTACCCCTCTGGACTCCCCAGCACAGAGAAGGAGATCTGGCAGAATAGAATGAAGTCAGAATAAAAATGGAAGTGAATTGAAAAGAAGCACAAGACTTGAAGAAGCCTGCACCATATGAGAAGCAGTAGATCCTGGATGCCAAGCAGAAGATGAGGTAACTGTCACATCCTCCCTGCAAAACTTTCCCCCTGCTCTGGAAGTCATTCTGTTCTGAAAGGAAAAAAATCAAGAGCCTCCTGAGTGAAGCATCAATCTAATCATCATCTATGCCAGAATCAGAGGAACAATAGTGCTGCAAGGAGGGAGGACACTAACAGAACTCAAAAGGGCCCAAACTTGAGAAGCCTTTCCCACTCCTGGCTAAACTCTATAACAAGGCCAGGAAAGGAGGGGAAGCTTCTAACTTGAGAAGCCTTGAGCTCAACAGGAGTCCCTCCTGCACCCTCTCAGACCAAAACGAGACTCCAAGAGAGCAGACCTGTTCCCTGGCTCTGGGAGGGTCTCCTCTGGGCTCAGTCCGCACAGGCTATAACCCCACACTCCCAAGTTGTTCTCCCATTATCGACTTTATTCTTGGTCCACTATCATACTGCGGCTTACTTACCACTGCCAGTCACTCTCTTTTTTAATCTGTACCTTAAGAATGTGTACATTTTCTCAATACTTTTCATCAACAAGCATTCTGTTACTTATATTGCTATCCTGTTTGATAATTTATCTATAAAAACGTATCATTTTCTTTACTCATTCTAAACAACTTATATGATGGTCCCCTTATAGCTTATTTATGGTTCTGCTCAACCTCATAAGTCTATCTCACCTCCCATTATCACCGCGGTCACTTGGAAGGCAAGCACCTTCACCAATTATATTTAAAGTTCTACTTACAGTACCACTTCATGGGCAATGAAGCTCCTAAGGCACAACTGCTATACCCAATATTACAAATCAAAGTTCCTCTTTTTATCATTAATTTTTCCAATTTTGTAATACTCACATCTGTAACATATAACATACTTTTACACCATTTAGTCTCCATTCATTTCACTTTCCCTTCTAGAGGCTACATAATTATTTGTCCCTTCTCATCAGCTTTCCAAAATATCCATTTTTCTCCAGATTTATATTCATTTATACAGATCTTATTATTAAATCTATCCTACTATCCTTCATTATATTCAACTTTCACTCATATCTTCACAAATACATTTAGTAAGGTTTCACAACTATAAATGCATTTCAGAGATATAATTAAACAACCTGCTAGAAACTCTTTGAAGTATAATCAATTAGTGTTCATATGACTGGTATTTAAAAAGAAGACAGTTTAAGTTCTAGCATTTACAGACAATTTTTTTTTCATAATCTTTCTTAACTCTTCAACCTTTTTGTCAAAAAATGAAATATGAAGTTTAATGTAAAATTAATATAGATATATTAATCATATATACATATAGAATAATGTATAAACAAAATATGAAATATGTAAAAAGAAATCGCATTAGAAATGTCTGATTTCACCAACTGCATTCTAAGTGAACACAACGGTTATCTTTATCGTGTACTATTAAACTTTAGTTTTATATCCTTCCTGAAGTATCAAACATAATATTTATTGAATATGAGTTTGCCTATTTTTTAAGTATGAACAATATATAATTAACAAAC
Source organism: Protopterus annectens (assembly GCF_019279795.1). Taxonomy (NCBI): domain Eukaryota; kingdom Metazoa; phylum Chordata; order Ceratodontiformes; family Protopteridae; genus Protopterus; species Protopterus annectens. The sequence goes on along the minus strand of NC_056749.1, from coordinate 676,495,698 downwards.
CTTTCTTCTCATCAAGCAACTTACAAAGAACTTTTTCAATGGTAAAATGTTATGGTGTCTATGTTTATCATGCATGACAGAAGAATTTAAAGTTTTCCATTTCGATAGCAAACTTTTTGAACAGACTTTCTTAGCTGTTCTACTATTTCAATATAGGAAACAGTCTTAAGCTTAATCTATATTGTGCATTCTACTAATTAATATACATAAAAAGAAACCCTCTTCATAAAGAGATTAGTTAACTACAATGAATGCTTTCTAAGCAAATACAATGCTTAATTTCATCAAGTGCAATTATATTCACATTATATATTCACTATTAAACCACAAGTAAACAATGTTTGTAAACACGTTGATTTTACCAACTTCAAATTTAATTATCTTTCTAAACTAGTTAACAAACCTTAAAAATTTCCAAAAGAAAACAATAATGTTTCAGACTTCACAGGAACTACAAAAATCAATAAATTCAGGACACAGTAATGATGCTAATAAACCATTTAACTCTGATTTCATCACATACACTTGTTGCATCTGAATGCCACATCATTACCAACCCTCCTTAAATTTGTTGACCTTACAGTCTGACAGCTGCATAAGAAAAAAGTAATAAATGCTGGAACTTTGCAGGTACTAACAAATCAAGAAATTCAAGAAGCATTATTTAACAACAGTATGCATAATATTTTGCACACACATTTGTTTTACTTGCTTTACTTACACCACAAATTCACTTATCCTGCAGGCCAAACTTTAAATAAAGAAAAAAAAGAAACCGAAATTTTACATACATGTAAACTTAAACGGCTCTTTTAACCTTTAGTTTTATTGTTTTTATTTGGATCCAATCTTCAATGAATATTTTTCCAGTCATCAGCCCTTTTATAAATCTTTCACTCACAGTCCACTACTTATTAAATCCAACTGACTTCTTCCGCCAAGTACTTATTAAATCCAATTGAGTTCTTCCACCAAGTCCTACTATCTTGAGCCTGAATTTTCACAAAAGAACAGCAGCAGCATTTGTTCAGCCAAGTCCTGTTTTTCTGCTCATTCACCTTCATCCTCTACAGACATGTCCTCATATTTTTATTAAACGCGATCTTTTCCTTGTGATTTTGCACACAGGTCAAGCATATGGACCATATGTTAACTTGCTGAATGGCCTTTCCCAGATCATCAAAAGTCACTATTTCAGTCCTTTAACTTCAACTTTATTTTGTTTTACACAAAAAGCCATGAACAAAATAAGAGTAAACAAGGCATAACAGAAGACTACAAAACTAGGCATCATGACTCATCCTATCCCATCATAAGCAATTTCAAAAAGATAGGTTTTTAGTTATGACTAGAAGACAGACAAGGATGGACATTAAGGAAGCATCAGGGTAGTAGATTCCACAGGTGTGGAGGGGGGGGGGGTTGTTAGGCAAAAGAATGAACACCAGAATTCTGACGACTCAACCATGGAATCAACAGAACCCAGAGTAGAGAAGTATAGAACTCTAGGTGGGGCACATGGAATCTCTAATTATTTCTGATAAGAGGGAGCCAAGTCATGTACAGACAAAACCACTAACACTAAAACCCAAAAGATAATCCTGAAATGAACCAGCAGCAAGTTTAAACTATATATAACAAATGCAATATGTTGGTAACATGAAGTATTACTAAGTACCCTGGCAGAGTTTTGCACTAACTGCAGGTGGTCCACTTAAGTGCAGGGGAGTCCCAGGTAAAATACAAAGCGATAATTTAGACATAAGAACTCTGCATAAAGTTCTACTACTGAGAGATTAGCTTGATATAAAAAGCAATGTATTCCGAGAAATGTTTCTTAAAGAGAAAAATGAAGATCTTACAACAGCTGCAACTTGGCCTTGCAGCATCTACTTGTGGTCTAGGATAACACTTAGATTATGCACCTCTCCAACAAATTCAAGCTAGCTTCTTTCATAGAAAATATAATTTGGTGTTACTGATGTTTAGTTTTATCCAATTACAACATAACCATAAATGTATAACTTCAGGATGGTCAGCTAAGGAATACACAATCCTATTTTGTACTGAAGAAGGGTGCGGAATATTTGGGTGTCACTTGCATAACTATGGCATGTAAGTCACCTTTCCCTAACAAGGTTTCCCAATGGAAACAAGTAAAATGTGCATAATAATGGGTGTAAAATTGAACTGTGAGAGACTCCACATTCCACTGGGTTGGGGGAAGATGTGTTCAGACCCGAATAGACCTTTGGAATGTAAGGTAAGGTATGGCATAAATTAATCTAAGACCAAACAGGAGGGGCAGCATTAAGATTGTAACTGTTCAAAACAGTAGGCCATAATCAAATACATCAAATACCACCAAGAGATCCAAGAGGACCAAAACCAAATAAAACCACTGGTTTCTTGCCATCAAAATCATCAACAACTTCTGCTAAATAAATACATAAATATTACATTATTTGGCAGATTATTTATTATTTGTGATTAATGGAAGTGGATTATTAAACTTTTATGAGTTAATGCAGGGAAATACCTTTAAATGGCAAAATATACAACTAAGTTAGCAGTGTCTTTTTTAATACACACACACATATATATATATATATATATATATATATATATATATATATATATATATATATTAATTATTTGTAAGTCACTATAGCTTTTTGCTTGGTTGGTAGAAAGACAGTTTAGTAGTTTGCCTCTTCGATAGGCAAACTAGGAACCTCAGTATCCATGGTAGGTTGTGTTTTATTAGTAATATATAGGTTGTAGACTTATTTCTGTTTTTATTACTTACGACTTTTAGAAGTTTAGTTTGCAAAAAAGAAGAAATCAAAAATAAATGTCTAAAGTTATGATAGTATTGGAGCAATACATTAGAGTCTTTTATACAACTACATTAAAATGGTGGACAGATATGTCATATTATGTCTTGGTAAAATACACAGTATGGATAGTTTTAATCTATTCTCTATTGATGTAAATGGATTAAATAATGGCAACACAAGGAATCATTAATGAGATATTTAAAATGAAATATACAAGAAATAATATTTTTGCAAGAAACTCGCCTGATAGATAAATATACAAAATATCTAAATAAATTAGTTTATGAAACGTTATCGTCTGCTTCTTTTAACAAAAAGAGAAGAGGGACTGCTACACTTTGGAGAAAATCTACTGTGCTGCCTTGGGTCATGGAATCTATTAACGATCCCAAAGAAATGTATTCATTTTATAGTAATTACATATAATTACAAACTCTATACACTAGCTATTTTACTGCCTCCCTGGAAGAGGTGCAACAGTGGCTAAAGCTCACTTAAACATGTTACAAAATCACTGGAAGGGTATCTTAATTTTAGCCTGGAGATTTTAACTGCATGTCTAATATAGAAGATACAGGTGAACAGAAGAAAGTTAAAATTGTAGCATATGCTAAAGCACTAAACAAGTGGATTAGTAATAATAATCTAGTTGATTTATTAGCAAAAGCAAACAATAAGTCATTATTCTTATGCACATGGGATGCAAACTAGAACTGAGAGGATTTATGCTTCCGCAGATTTACTTAATAAAGTAAATTCTTTTACAACTATTCCTTATCCTCCATCTGATCATAATGCACTAAGTACTAATATATCAATGGATTTAAGGAAAGTTCAGATTATTTACAGAATTCCAGAATATATGATAAAATTAAAAGACTTTAAGAGTTATCTTAAAGAACAAATTCAGAATTTTATATCTCTGAATGAAGATGGTCAAGTTAATAAAGTCATACTACAGCATTCCTTAAAAGTGCATATTAAAGATACAATGGGAAGATGGGCAAGCAATAAAAATAAAAGAGTGGGATAAAGAAAGTACAGTTGTGTACACTTACCATAAATGTAGATGTTCGAGTGTATTCACTGTTACAGTCATCACATTTGGGTTATCTCTGCCAGGGTAGCCCTTGGACGGCCCGAAAACCAGAGGCTTAGTATTTCTGAGTTGGTTGCTGTCGCTCCAGGACTGAAGTCAGATTGTCAATAGTATAAAGTAAGGCAGCTGACGCCATTGCATCAGTTTTTCTTGCCTTAATTGTCAGGAGCCTCCAAGTGGGTGGCAGGTTATGGTGGAAGAACCCCACCAGTAGAAAGTAAATACCAAAATGTTCCTTGTAAGGAGAGAGAGAGAGAGAGAGAGACAGTGAGAGAAGAGGGGGATGGAGGGAGGAAAACCAGGACTGCAGCAGTGAATACACTTGAACATCTACAGTTATGGTAAGTGTATGCAACTGTACTATGTTCTTCATGTTTCACTGCTGCAGTCATCACATTTAGGTTGATTCCCAAAGCTGAGGAAAAGGGTGGAGGCAGTCAAGGAAACTAGGGGCTGGTTAGGATGCCCTGCAAGACTGCAGTGGCAAAGCCTGCCCTGGATTTGGAGAAGATAGGCAGGTGGTAATGCTTGGTGAAAGTGTGAACAGATGTCCAGGTGGCAGCCTTCAGGATGTCCCTGGTGGAGACTCCTCTGAGGAAAGCTGCAGAGGTGGAGGCTGCTCTGGTGGAGAAAGTCCTGACCCCCTTAGGGGGAAGTTTTCCACGTTGCTTGTAAGAGAAATGGATGCAGTGTGCTATCCATTTGGAAATTGTTTGTTTGGAAATGGCTTTGCCCTCTGCACCTGCAGCAAAGCTAATCAGTAATTGATCGGACTTTCTGAATGATTTAGTCCTGTCCAGATAAAATCTGAGCTGTCTGTGCACATCTAGAGTGCAGGATCCTTGCCCCCTTGTTTTGTGGGTTAGGGAAAAAGGTGGGCAAATGAATGGATTGGTGGAGAGCCACACTGGACACCACTTTGGGCATGAAGGATGGGTTAGTCCTGAGGGGAAACCCTGTCATCATGGAAGATGATGAAGGGCTCCACAGCCATGAGTGCTTGTAGCTCAGAGACTCTTCTGGCTGAAGTGATGGCCAGAAGAAAAGCTGTCATCCAGGAGTAAAATTTTAACTCTGGTGAAGATGCTGGTTCAAATGGGGCAAGGTAAGCTTTTCCAACACAAAGTTAAGGTTCCAAGCTGGAGTAGGTGCTCTTCTGGGTGGCATCAAGTTGCTAGCACCTCTTAGGAATCGTTTGATCAGATGGTGTGAGAAAAGGGGCTGCTCAGTGTGGAAATGAGCAGAGATAGCAGAGGCATGAATTTTAATAGAGGAAAAAGAGAGACCACTGTGTAGTAGGTCATCTAGGTAATCCAAGATGAGAGGTAGGGAGGGCTGTACCGTATCAGCTCCCTTAGCCTGAATCCAGGTGCAGAACCTTTTCCATTTTTCAGCATAAGACTTTCAAGTGCTAGGGCGCCTGGCCTCATGTATAACATCTAGAACCTTTTTACTGAGGTTGGCAGATTGATCAGTGGTCAGGGAATAAGCCAAGCTGCCAAATTGAGAGTCTGCAAGAATTCTCCTTCCCCCTGGGTCAGGAGGGTTAGGTTCTGAGGGAGATGCCATGGTGGCAGTGGGTCAGGCTGTGCAGCAGTGGGTACCAGTGCTGGTAAGGCCAGTCTGGAGCAATAAGAATTGCCCTTGGTTTTCCTCCCTTATTTTGAGCAGTACCCCGGTGATGAGAGGTAGTGGAGGAAATGCATAGACCAATAGATTTACCCAGGGGAAGGAAAGGGCATCCACTTTCCAAGTCATGCAGTGATGCTCCCTGGTGCAGAACTTGCTGAGCTGATGGTTGGTGTAGGGGGACAAAAAGGTCGACCTTCGGGGTGCCCCATTTCTGAGTTATCAGAGTAAAAGGTTCTTTTGTCTAGCTGCCACTCGTGTGGGTCCAGAAGATTTCTGCGTAAGTGGTCTGCCAGAGAGTTTAGAGAACCTGGCAGGAATTGTGCTAACAGGTGGAGTTGCATGGCAGAGGCTGTGTGCCAAAGGGTCATGGCCGGCCTGCATAGATGGTAGAAGTGAGTCCCTCCCTGCTTGTTGATATACTACATCACTGTGGTGTTATCTGCTTTGATTAAGAGAGCCCCTGGGTAGAGAAGGGGCCTGAAAGATGTCAATGCATGCTGGACAGTTAACATCTATTTTTGGTTTATGTGCAGATGAATTTGCTGTGGGCTCTATTGGCTCTGTATGCACCTGCCATCCAGGTGTGCACCCCAGGCATAATCTGATGTGGCTGTGGTGAGGGTCTGGGCAGCAAGGGGTGGTAAGAAAGGTAGCCCCTTGTTGTGGGAGCATGCTGCTGCCCACCAAAGAAAATCTTTCCTTAGGCAAGGTATCATTGGTATAACAGTTTCCAGGTCTTGAGAGTGTTGACACCAAAGGCTTTTTAGGTACCAGTGAAGTTTCCTCATATGCAGTCTGGCATATGGAATGGGTAGAATGCAAGATGCCATGAACCCCAGAGCTTGCAGGATTTTCATTGCAGATAACTGGGGTCTGGTGGCTAATTGAGAGAAGTAGGCTGTCAGGTAAGTTTGCTTTTCTTGTGCAAGGAATGCCATCTGGGATGCTGTGTCCAGGCTTGCTCAGAGGAATATAATCCTTTGGGTGGGTACTAGTTTAGATTTCTTTTCATTGATAGTGTACCCAGGGAGGTCAGTAGGGACTTTACAAAGGCCATGTGCTTGAGCAGCTTTTCCTGACTGTTTGCCTGAATTAGGCAGTCATCTAAATATGGGTAAATTTGGATATTCCTTTGTCTGCAAAAGGCAATGGCGGGAGACAGACATTTTGTGAAAACACTGGGAGCAGTAGATAAGCCAAAGGGAAGTGCAAAGAACTGAAAGTGTAGAAATTCTGCCCTGAAACACAGATATTTCCTGCATGATTCCCTGATGGGATTGTGGAGGTAGGCCTCTTTTAGGTCTAAGATGGGTAGCAGTTGCTGGAGGGTGAGCATTTTGAATTTTGGTATCACCAGGAAGGTGTTTAGAATGGATAGATCGAGGATGGGGTGTCAGGTACCCTCTTTTCTGGGTACAAGAAAAAGCCTGGAGTAGAAACCTTGGCCTATCTGTTCTGCAGGAACATGCTCTATTGCCCTCATAGAGAGCAGGGAAAGGACTTGCTTTTTTGCCTCTGCCCACTGATTTGGAGGTAGATCTGGGAACCCTTTTGGGGTTGGAAGAGTGTGGAAAGAAAATTTGTATCCCTGGGGACACTATGTTGAGGACCCAGTAGCCGCTGGTAATGTGACCCAGGTGCTTGTGTGAAAGGAGAGTTTTCCTCCTAGGGGGAAGTGCAGGTGGGCAGAGGGAGGTGGTGGGGGAGGAGAGTCATTATGAGTTCTTACCATGAGGGGGTGGCTTAGAACTCCCTGGTTTCGAAGTGGAGAAACTCCACTGCTTTGATCTCTGCATTCTCTGTGGCTGCTGTCTGGGGGGTCTGCTTCCCCGGGGTTTGGGCTGAACTGACCTGGAGGCAGGAGGAATGGACCAGTGCTTGGAGGGGCAATGCCTGCTGAACCAGGGTGGCTGGACCTGTAGGAAATCCTTAACTGTCTGCATAGATTTACCTTTTTCTTCCATCTTTTTAAGACCTCCTCTGCCTTAGTGCCAAATAAGTTGTCTTTGTGCAAGGGTGCATCCAATAACTTAGATTTAACATGGTCTGACAAGGGCTGTTCCTTAAGCCATGCATGCCTTCTGAGGACAGAATCAGTGACTGCTGCCCTGCAAGAAGCTTCTAGGGCATCAAAACCACAGTGTAAGGGTGTGCTTACTCACTTGACTTGCAGAATGCATTAACTCTTGTAACTCTAGATTCTGCACAAGCAGGAAAGGAACACACTTTTTGTTTGAAGAGTTCCATGGTATCTTGCTGAAATTTTAGCATACGGAACTGGCAATTTAGTGCTCTGATAGCAAGAGTAGCAGAGGTGCATATTTTTTTACCCCATCTGTCTAATGCTCGAGAATCCCTATCTGAGGGGGTGGGATTCTTAGCAGACATTGCTTTAATTCCTTTAGGCCCTTGAGAAATTATCTCAGGGTCAGCAGCAGGATTTTTGAAAATAAATTTGTGAGAGTCAGGGACTCTGTAATACTTGTCCAGTTTTGTGGGTGCAGGAGGGAGGGTGTCAGGAGTCAAACTGGATTCCAGGAAAACATCGTCCACAACATCCGGGACTAGGGGAATGGCCAGGGGTCTGCGCTGTGGAAGATCTAAAAATTCTCTGAGTCTCTTTTTAGACTCAGGTTAGTCCTGACATTCCCATTGGAAATGCTCCCTTAAGAAATGTAGGGTTTCCCCAAAGAAAAAGTCCTCAGGTGGCGAGGCTGAACAAATGGAATCCTCTGCATCAGAATCCTCATAAGCAGAGAGGGGTTGCATGTCTTCATATTCAGATGCATCAGAGTTATCAGACTCCTGTTCAGACAAAAGTACTGGGGATAGATCTCTTTTTCTTTTGAAGGGGTAGCTTGGCTTCCCCTGATCAGCATGGTAAGATTTTCCACCATTTTAAGCATTTGAGACTGAGGCAAGGAAGCAGGTGTCTGAGCGGAGGTCATCTGTTTCTTGGGTGTGGTTTGTACCATGGGCCTTAGAAACTCGGTTGCTTTCAAAAGGACGGTAGACGTGAAAGAAGTCATCGGTTTGTGTCGAGAATCAGTAGTGCGAAGTACTTCCTCGGAAGCCAGTGCCTGCCCAGCAGCTTCGGACCCATCCAAGCTAGAGACAACTGCAGGATCCTTAGTCGAAGAAAAGTTTTGCGGCATACCAGACTCCGAAAGGGTCTCGATAGTGCCTGAAAATCCACAGAAGTGGGCATCAGGGGCTGCAAAAGCACCTCACTGAGGACCGGAGAACTGATGTCTAGCTTAACGGAAGCATCGTCAGTAGGTTTGGACCTGTGCAGTCTGTCTCTGTCTTTATCCTTACGTTTTTTGGAAGATCTGCTGTCGGATGGCTTACCAAAGCCATACCGGAATTCGAGGACTGTAAGCGAAAATATCTAGCTTACAATAAGGACCGGATGATGTATAGTTGTGGTGTTAAAGCACAAAAGCGACAGCGAGGGACATTGTGGTCTGGGCCTAAGCAAGTGACACAGTAAGAATGAAAGTCTCGGTGTAGTATTTGCTTACCACAGGCGAGACAACTGTTAACTTTTTCTGACATTGGTTAGAGCAAGAAAAAAGAATCCCCAACAGGGTACTTAGCTTTAAAAGACTTCAGCTTCAATTTGGAAGACGAAATTCAGGTAGTGGCAGACTGGCACTCATGCGAACTGCTTCTGCTTTTGGCTCCTCAGCAAGAAAGACTGATGTAATGGCGTTGGCTGCCTTACTTTATACTACTGATGACCTGATGTCAGTCCTGAAGTGACAGCAATTGACACAGAAATACTAAGCCTCTGGTATTCAGGCTGGCCGAGGTCTACCCTGGCAGGGATAACCCAAATGTGAAGACTAAGTAACACGACTCCACAGCCACCAGGAACAAAAAACAAAAGCTGATGTGAAATGCGAAAATCTTTTATTCAAGTAGGTCCAAGAAGAAATAAACACAAGCGCTTTCACTCAGGATAATCCTGAGCTTTTTCAAGTGAGTACAAAAGCATTTGCTGAAGCCAAACCCTTTTATATAACCATAGGTAACACATTAATTGAAAACAGGTGTTGTCAATCAGTTGTTAGATTCCTTAAAGGGGCTTTGCATTAAATGAAACATGAGATAAAAGCTTGTATTATTGAAAGTATATATATGTTTGACAGCTGGATTATGCTTGTAAAATTACAAACCATTAAAAACACTGTTTCAAATTTAATAAAATCAAAGTTAAAATGTTTTAAAAAGCTGCTATTGGAAACGTTGGAAATCCATGAGTTTTGATGAACCTGGAAGGTGAAATTCTGTTAGAAGTGTGAGGGAGCATATAGTGTTAGTTTGTAATAGGGATCTTGATTCTTTTTCATAGTTCACATCAAAAGGACACCTAGACCAAGTGTCAGGGTGTCATACCAAAGAAAAAGGCATGGGAGTTACGGAGAGGGAAAATAGTGAATCTTGAGTCCCTAAGTCATGTGTTATAATAAAACGCACATACCAAGTGGTAGTGAAAGAAGGGCATAATATTAGGAAACATGGGACAACAGAACTAATTAGTTACAGTGGAATAACTATAATCGTGCCCTTCTAAGCTTTAAAACGGGTTTAATACTAATAGTCCCGTTCAATCCAGGTGGTCTCCCTGCATCTAACCTTAATTGCCATACTAGCTCACGGTACCCGAGGTGGATTCCCAGTCACCACCCCTGAGATCCGGTTCCACTTGTTCTAAAACAAAGAATTTGATGATACTACCCGGGCAAAAAAGGGAATGCTTGTAAAAGGCATTAGTTGCTTTCTGTTTTGCCATATCATATAAGTGTTCGTGAGCTAGTATGGCAATTAAGGTTAGATGCAGGGAGACCACCTGGATTGAACGGGACTATTAGTATTAAACCCGTTTTAAAGCTTAGAAGGGCACGATTATAGTTATTCCACTGTAACTAATTAGTTCTGTTGTCCCATGTTTCCTAATATTATGCCCTTCTTTCACTACCACTTGGTATGTGCGCTTTTTATTATAACACATGACTTAGGGACTCAAGATTCACTATTTTCCCTCTCCGTAACTCCCATGCCTTTTTCTTTGGTATGACACCCTGACACTTGGTCTAGGGTGTCCTTTTTGATGTGAACTATGAAAAAGAATCAAGATCCCTATTACAAACTAACACTATATGCTCCCTCACACTTCTAACAGAATTTCACCTTCCAGGTTCATCAAAACTCATGGATTTCCAACGTTTCCAATAGCAGCTTTTTAAAACATTTTAACTTTGATTTTATTAAATTTGAAACAGTGTTTTTAATGGTTTGTAATTTTACAAGCATAATCCAGCTGTCAAACATATATATACTTTCAATAATACAAGCTTTTATCTCATGTTTCATTTAATGCAAAGCCCCTTTAAGGAATCTAACAACTGATTGACAACACCTGTTTTCAATTAATGTGTTACCTATGGTTATATAAAAGGGTTTGGCTTCAGCAAATGCTTTTGTACTCACTTGAAAAAGCTCAGGATTATCCTGAGTGAAAGCGCTTGTGTTTATTTCTTCTTGGACCTACTTGAATAAAAGATTTTCGCATTTCACATCAGCTTTTGTTTTTTGTTCCTGGTGGCTGTGGAGTCGTGTTACTTGGATTTCTGTCAAATGTGAAGACTGCAACAGTGAAACATGAAGAATATCATTTGGAAACACAAGACGATATACATAAAGTGAGGTATGAATAACAAAGACATTAGATAATACTGAAGTCATTAAAAAAATAATGACAAAGTATCAATTTTAACACAAAGTGGATATAGCTTTAAAAAAAAATTAAAATTGTACAGTCATGTGATGACACCAAAACATCTTCACAGATTAGCTAACAGAAGTAAGCTGATTATCAAAAAAGGCACAAATCAATAATATCTGAAATCCTCACACTAATAAGCTTACTCCAGACATTGATGAAATGCTTAATATTTTTAAAACATTCAATGAGGACCTTAATAAAGATAAAAATAATAATCCTGATGACTGCAAAATAAATAAGTACTTAAAGAAAATTGTTTCTAATAAACTTAATGATGAGTAAATGTCTCTGCTGAATGAGACTATTAGCCTAACAGAAGTTAAAGTTTTAAAAAAGGAAAAAATGACAAAGCTCCAGGGTTAGATGGTTTAAGTATGGAATTTTAAATACATATACACATACACGTACACACACACACACACACACACACACATATATATAGATTAGAATTACTGATCAAAGTTTTCAGGAAAATTCAGAGTGGCAAAATAATTCCTTCCCCATAGAAATTTTCTGTAATCTCACCTATACTTAAGGAAAGAATAAAAACGTAGTTTCTTCATACACGCCTATTTCATTATTAAATGTAGATTATAAAATATTTGCTTCCATCTTCACTACAAGATTAAGACTTATAGTAGATTAATTAATAAAGATCAAACATGTGTTATAGTCAATTGATTAACTTACAAAAAAATATTAAAAGGGTAGTAACAATCTTAGATTTAGCAAAAGGAAGGAACAAAAAATTGCCCCTAATTAGCTTAGATATCAAGACAGCTTTTGTTTCTGTAGATTGGTGGCATTACTTATTTAAAACTTTAGAAGTATTTGCATTTCCAGAGTAGTTTATTGGAATATTAAAAAAACCTTGTACATAGATTTTAAAGCATACATTAAAAATGGATCTTACATCCCTCAAGGATTCACTTTTAAAAAAGGAAAATACAAGAGTATTCTTTAACTCCTCTACTATTTGTATTCATCATCAAGCCCTTAGCTAATAGTATAAGAAGCAATGATAAAATTTATGTTTTTTCAAATAAGGATTTGTCAATCTAAAATACAATTGATAGCATATTATACTCAACTAGGATCACTTGTTTGTGTGTTTCAATAAAGGATATTCCATTTTCAAATGTGGGCTACCTACTATTTTATTATTTTATAGTATGTATTTTAAAGTTCAAATTTTATTAGTGAACTAGGTGCATTACATATTTCAAGGAGTGAACTTCACACCCTCCACATTGGGAAGTTTCTGCTTGGTTTGTTTTCAATCTAAAATACAGCTTTTGTAGATGATATTTTGCTAACTATAAGAGATTCAAATTATTCAACTGAAGAAATAAATTAGGAAATTGGAAAGTTTCAAGAAGTATCGCTGCTAAAATTTAATAATAATAAAACTGAAACTTTAATGTTAAATCAATTACTAAATAATAAGTTTAAATATAAATATAATTGGGAAGAACAACAATTAAAATATTTAGAATACAAATTTATCAAGATGTGAGCAAGCTTATTAATCATAATCTTGGAAAAAAATTGAAAAAGTGTTACGTATTAAAAAAATGGAAAAAATTTTCAGGATAGGTTAGTGCTTATTAAAATGAATATATTGCCTAAAAAAAAAAAAAAAATATATATATATATATATATATATATATATATATATATATATATATATATATATTGCATTCAATAGCTTTAATACCAGACAAAAAAAATTTAAAGAAAATGGAAAAAAATGTTAACTTCATTGTTATGGTACCCAAAAAAAGCTGAGAATTGGTTATAAAAATCATATTACACTATAGGAGTCAGGTGGTATTAGGCTCCATGATGCAGAATCGTATTCCATTATTACAAATTTTGATTCTACTATAATATGGTTAGACTCAAGTTATACTAGTCAATAGAAAACCATTCAGGAATAGATTATACTAAATTCTTAATGTTTATTAAGTATGATAAATTAGAAGTATATACTAATTTTTTTCATCTGATTAATAAAACATACATCAGAAGGAAAACAATTTCATGCTTTAGACTCTGCAATTATGAGATCAATTCTAAAAACAGTTAAGAAATATTCCTGGGATTCAATAAACTCAATGTAGACTTCATGCAAAGCCTACACAGAGTTTACATGTTTGCATGGTGAGCAGCAGTGATTAATGCATATTCATGCCACGAACAGCATTCAAAAATAAACAAGCAGGGTTCATGGCTGGCAACAGTGTTGGTGGTCAGGAAACCATGCAAAGCAACATGTACAGCAAACTTGTTTACATTACAGCAGATTGGGTTAGCAGGATTGTGCAGAATGCCACAAAGATTACCAGGGTGTATCATATATTAATGTAATGTTCCAAGCACAGTACAGGACATTGTATATAGTGCAGAGTATCATGGAATCCCATTCCACTCAGTCCGTACAAGTTGTATAACTGATCTGTAAGGGTACATGAGCTGCCATTTATAATAAATAGACATGGGAAGTTTGTATATTGACTAGGCATACACAGAAAAAGCTTTGGGATGAACAGCGGGAAGGAGGACTGGTAAAACATAGTAATGTATTACAGATGAGCCCATGTAAAAGGAAGACAGTTGTAGCAGGAACACTAATAACATCACCACATGCACATTAAGGACTGCACAGTGAAAGAAGTATATTTTGTGACAGTCACACAAGGTGACATAACAGTGGAGAAGGCACCTGTGTGATACAAGCATCCATTCATGAACAATGGAGAGGACATCTATCAGAGATGTTATAAACAATTGGGTTTGGTTGCATATTGTGAAGTTATGCGATCTGCTTTGCCTGAATATGCCTGTATTGTCAGCAGAGGTTTCCTACAAGTGGCCCAACAGTAAAACCAGCATGAATAGTCATGGCCAATATCACAATAATACAACCAGTATTACAACCAGTAATACCCATGTCTCTGACACAACATATGTGATTCTGAGTGAGCATAGATGGTTCTGCACCAACAGACTTGTACAACTACAGATGGTACCTCACAATTCAACCATAATTAATTCCGAAATGGTGGCTGAATTGTGCAATGGTTGAATTGTGAAAATCTATTTCCCATACTAATGCATGGAAAATGTTTTAATTAATTCCTGGCCCAAACAAAATAAAAAAATACATTAAAAAAAATTAAAAATGCAGCTCACCATGATTTGAAATGTAGAACATCTCTGAAATGGAGAAGAGGATGTGGAGGAGGGAAGGAGGAGAAATGGAGGACTACTGTACATTCCTAAAACTATGGCTCACGTTACATACAAATTTATTTGATGTTAAATCCATCTAAGAATACAGACATCGTGTCCAGCTAAAATGCATGCGCATTACATCATTGTGTGATAGCAGTTATGAAATGAAAATCTGTTGTCTCTGATTATGATTAATGTTTTATTAAGTTCACTTTAATGAGATATAAATTATAACTTAAAACACCTTACAACAGTTTCCTATCCACACCCCCAAAAGAAATAACATTATAACTCAAAACATCTTAAAACAGTTTCATATCCATACCTCCAGAAGAAATATCACACAATACAGTGCCTACTCATGTGTCTGTTTTTTTTAATCTCTCTCCAGGACTTTGTCAGTGGCTCCCCTACTTGGCTCATCCATTCAGGTGACTCTGTATCATAATCATACACATGTGCCCATTCTCTGTGCCCAGCACCACCAGTGTCAGTGCAAAAAACTGAACATGAGTCATCATATTTACACTATTTACAGAGTCCACTTAGCCTTTAGTTTTTGGAAAGGGAGTCTTCTTCACCCTGCCCTGCCTGTTCCTTCTGTTTTTGGCAGGTGTAGGTGAAAAAAATTTGTCCAGGTAGAACTGTCTCTCCATCTTTTTCAAGATGGTCTTGAAGTGGTGCATGATTGTGTTGTTAAGTCCATTATCCTGTTGAAATCACCTGTGTTGGGGTGCTACTCCAAGACTGTAGCCTACACCTTGCCCCAGTTGGATAAAAGTTCTTTAATCCAAGCTGTTGGCATAGGTTCTTTTTCCCTGGCATCCTCAAATTTCCCTTTTTCTTTGAACTGCTCATTTCAAAGTGCTTTAACTTCCTCCATTGTGAGCTTGTTGTCATGGTCTTGTAGCAGTTCCTCCACATCTGCCTCATTCACCTCCCCTATGTCCAGGTGCTCTGCTGTGGAAATGATGTCTTGTGGCACTTCAGCTGTTTCATACACAATTTCGCCCCGGGAAAAGGAAGGAACTAGTTTACTACAGGCTGCACAAAGGGCTTTCTGCGACACTCCATCCCAGGCACTTTTGATGAATGATATGACATGAAGAATGTTGAACTCAGTCTTCCAGAATTCCTTCAGTATTTTATCTGAAGAATAGGTCACGTTGAACAGCCTTGAGAAGAGTGATTTTGTTTAGAGCTTCTTGAAGCAGGCATTGACTTGTTGATCTAGAGGTTGAATGAGAGATGTTGTGTTGGAAGGCAAGAACTTGAGCTTTGATGAAATCATAGTCTATCTGAAGAATTTCCTCTAACTCTCATGGGTGGGCAGAGGTGCCCAGAAGCAGTAGATCTTTCACCTGGTTAATTGTTCTTTGTCAGGTACATCTTGACACTTGGAGCAAACTCCTCAAAAATCCAATCCTTGAAAACTGACCGGTCTACCCAAGCTTTGGTGTTTGATTTCCACATTACAAGGAGTTTTGATTTTATAATCTTTTTTTCCCAAAGCATCTTTGATTTTCTGAATGATACACCAGCATAGGCTTTTGCCTGAAATCTCCACTGCCATTTGCTGCCAGGTGGAGTGTGATCCTATCTTTCATGGGCTTGTGACCTGGAATTCTAGCTTCTTATTGGATTATGTAAGTTCTGCTTGCCAATCTCTTCCAGAAAAGCTTTGTTTCATCCCAATTAAACATCTGTTCTAGCAGACAGCCATCTTTCTCTCTCTATCAGTTCTTCAAACTCCTTGACAAATTCCTGTGCACCTGCTTTGTCAGCACAAGCTGTCTCTTCTTGCCTTACAACACTGTGGATGCCACTTCTGTTTTTTAAATCTGTGGAACAATCCCCTACTTGCTTTTAATTCCTCTGTTTGCAGTGAACTACTTCCTAGAGTTTTTTTTTCCTTTTGTAGGTCTTCAAATATGAGCTTGGCTTTCTCACAAATCATGGTCTGAGTTATTGGATCTCCCTTCATCTACCTCTCCTGGATCTAGACAAGAAGTGTCTTCATGAATTTTTTTTGTGTGTTTGTACAAAACCTTTGTTGCTCCTTTTGACACCTTAGCAGCCATGATGCCGTGTCTATTTTTCCAAAATGTTGAGACGGTAGACCTAGACATGCCATACTATTTGTCCTATTTTATCTCCTCTCTCAATTTTATCTAGGATTTCTTTCTTTTCAATGCTCAGTCACTTATTTTTCTTGCTAGTATGACTTTTATCACTCTTCTTTGGGCCCATTTCTTCACTTCTTCACAACCCTTAAAAGAAACAATTACATAAACATCACCTTAAGTGACAACAACATAATATACTTTATACGTAGTAGAACAAACGTATGCAAAACCACTAACTATATCCACTAGAAACACAAAAAAATTCTCTCCTGAGGTCCTCAACACTTTACTCTGTAACTGTGACTGGACCCCCCTAAAAACCCGCCCACTTGACCAGGCTGTAGCATATTTCAACAAAACATTTATACAACACCTAGACACTATCGCTCCATTGCGGAAAATCAAGGTTAGAACCTCGACAAACCCTTGGCTCAGTAAAGAAACCAAACAAATCCTCAAGTCAAGAGATACTGCCTGGCTTTACTATCAAAAAAAAACAAAGCCTAACTAATTACCAGGAACTGCGCAACCATGCAAAAAAATGCATTAGGCTGGACAACAAATCCTACTACACAACATTACAAACTAAATACCAACACAACCCGCAAAAAATTTGGAAAAATATAAACCAGCTACTAAAATCCATCCAAAAGACTACCCCAAACCAACCACCCCTAACACTAAAGTTCCCATCGAAACACAATTCAACTCCCACTTTGTGAACTCAATTCTATCCTTAGTATTACAGGACAATTCCTTCCTCACTATGCCCCGCAATACAAATAACACTAATACAAGCTTTACCCTCAAAACAGTTTCCACCACTTCAATCAAAAGCATACTCTCCAAACTAAAAACCTCATCAACAGCAGCTGACCTACTCCCCAGCTATTTCTTGAAACTCACAGCAGATGCTATTGCTATCCCAGTCTCCACGATCATAAACAGATCAATTGTTGAAATATCCTATGTTACACCCATACATAAGGGCAGGACCTCCACTGAACTTAACTACAGACCCATTGCTTTACTCTCCCCCCTGGCCAAAATCCTAGAAAAATGCATCCATACACAGATGCTAAACTATCTCCTAGACAGAAACATCCTGTCACCTACTCAGCATGGTTTCAGACCTGCCCATAGTACCACTACAGCCCTCCTCTGCTTCACAGACACAGTAAACTGTCTCAAACATGAAGGCCTACAAGTGTCAATTCTTTTTTTGGATATGCCCAAAGCATTTGACACAGTCTCACACCAAATCCTGCTAAACAAACTAAACCAATATCATCTATCAAATTCCACTCTTACCTGGTTCCAAAGCTACTTAACTGACAGGTACCAAGCTGTGAAATGGGAAAATTCTCGCTCTCCTCAGCTGCCCATAACTATTGGAGTCCCACAGGGTTCTATCTTAGGACCACTACTATTCACAAATGACCTCCATACCTCCACACAACATGCATCTATAATTCAGTATGCAGATGACACTACCTTAATCTGTGCTGCACGAAACATTCCCACCCTCCTGCAAACAACTCAACTAGCATTCTCTGATGTTGAAAACTAACTTACCAAAGCCCAACATATCCTCAATCCAAAGAAAACTCAGCTTATGATTATAACCAGTTCTAAAAAAAACACTAACAGTCAATTCACTATCTACTCCACAAATGCTACTCCAATTGCTCCAGTGGCACAGGCTAAGCTATTGGGAAAAAACATAGACTCCCACCTAAAATCTGATAATCATCTCAACTTAACTAGTAAAAAAGTACATGCCAAACTGGGGTCACTCTACTGTATCAAACCATTTCTTATCAACAACACAAGATCAACCATTGCTCGCTCCCATCTTCTATCCACCCTACTCTATGCATCTTCCATTCTGACTAATCTCAACAAAACTGAACTAAGCAAAATGGAAGCCTGCTATAACAGAATTGCCCACTTTGCTGCAAATTGCTCATATAGAACTCATCACTGTACTGCTTTGAGACAGCTCCACTGGCTTGAACTGCCCAACCTCCTAACCTACAATCAGCTCTGCCTCTGTCATTCTATTACCTCACCAATAAGTGTCCTGCCCTCAAAAACCTAGTACAACATCATTCAGCCAAAAGGCCTCTTAGATCATCAAGCAAACTACTACTAGAAGTCACCAATGCTACAATAGCTTTGGAGATGCACTATATAGTAGTTCAGTGGCTAAAAAATGGAACTCTGTCCCTACTAGCATTCAAAACACATCATCCAAAGCCTCCTTTAAAGACCTCATCAGGCAACATCTCAAGCAAAGTTGGCAGTGCCATGATTGCTTCCCAGGCTAGTGAAAGCAAATAACATATACATACTAAATCTAGAGCAGTTGATAATAGTTTTCAATCTTACTCACAAACGCTGGCTAATCAACAATGTATGTACTGTACCTGTGTACTATGTATGTATTCTACCTATGTTCCAAATTTCAGCTGTACACCACAAATCTATTAATTACCTTTATTTTTAAAATTAATATTTTTTTGTTTGTTCTCTCCACTGTAACTGTTTATGTGCCGCATACCACTGTAAAAACATGTCTCTTGTAATTTGTGTGTATACTGATCATGTCTAAATAACTAAATATGTCTGTAATTGTTCTTTGTGGGGCTTTTCTCTCCGGGCCTCTGCTGAAAAAGGGCCTTTTCGGCTCAGTCAGACACCCCTGTTAACAAATGTAAAATAAATAAAGAAATAAACAATAACAACAGGAAAAAAAGAAAACGTTTCATCCTCCTTTCTGGGCTGAATTGCAAGATGACAGTTGAATTGCAGTACACCCAGGCAGCCGAAAGTGCAGTTGAATTGCGAAATGATCGAGTTGTGAGGTGGTTGAATTGTGAGGTACCACCTGTATTATGACATGTCAGCAATCTATAAGTGTAATCAAGCACACTCTTTATGATTATTACAAGTTAGTTGGCTGATGTGCATGGCAGAAAAAAAAAAAAAAAATATATATATATATATATATATATATATATATATATATATATATATATATATATATATATATATGGGTCTAGGAGTCTTGCACGAATGCACTTTTTACCGAATCACGAATGGGTTGTCATACTTACATGAAAATGCTTTTCTCCAAAGCAGCATTTTCGCGTAAGTATGCTTGTTGTGCCGGTCGTACTACTGTGCGGATAAGGGAAAATTCCCTTTTCCCCACTGCAGTGCGATCTCAGAGTGAGAATATTAAAGTAGGGGGTATGAGGGGTGCAGCCCCCATGTGCAGGGGGGCTTGCCCCCTGCGCAAAAGTAGATTTAATGTTTTTTGTTTTTTTTTTTTAACAGTTTAGGAAAAGCTCTTTTTTGGTGAAAGTTACTTCTGTTAAAGTGTGTTCAGTGACAGTGGATTTGGACTGTTGAACTTTCATTCAACGGTCCTAGATCCATATATATATATATATATATATATATATATATATATACACACACACACACACACACACACACACACACACTGGACATAAAAAGTATACACACCCCTGTTAAAATGCCAGGGTTTTGTGATATAAAAAAATGAGACCATAATAAATCAATTCAAAACTTTTCCCACCTTTAATGTGACCTATAACCTGTACAATTAAATCGAAAAACAAACAAATCTGTTAGTGGAAAAAATATAAAAAATAAAAAACGTACAATACCCTGGTTGCCTAAGTGTGCACACCCTTAAACTAACACTTTGTTGTGTGTGCACACCCTTAAACTAATACTTTGTTGAAGCACCTTTTGATTTAATTACAACATTCAGTCTGCTTGGGTAGGAGTCTATCAGCATGGCACATCTTGACTTGCCAATATTTGCCCACTCTTCCTTGGAAAAGCACTCCAAATCTGTCAGATTGTGAGGGCATCTCTTCTGCACAGCCCTCTTCACATCACTCCACAGATTTTCTGTTGGATTTAGGTCTGGGCTCTGGCTGGGTCATTACAAAACTTCAATTTTCTTCTGGTGAAGCCAATCTTTTGTTGATTTAGATGAATGCTTGGGTTTCATTGTCATATAGAAAGGTGAAATTCCTCTTCATCTTCAGCTTTCTAGCAGGCACCTGAAGGTTTTGGGCCAAAAGTGACTGGTATTTCGAATCGTTCATAATGCCCTCCACCTTGACTAAAGCCCCAGTTCCAGCTGAAGAAAAGCAACCCCCAAAGCATGATACTGCCACCACCATGCTTTACCGTGGGGATGGTGTTCTATTGGTGATGCAAAGTGTTGTTTTTCTGCCAAACGTACCTTTTGGAATTGTGGCCATAAAGTTCAACCTTGGTCTCATCAGATCATAACACATTTTCCCACATGCTTCTGGGAGACTTGATGTATTGTTTTGCAAATTTTAGCCAGGCCTGGGTGTTTTGCTGTGTAAGAAAAAGCTTCTGTCTTGCAACCCTACCCCATAGCCCAGACATATGGAGAATACAGGAGATTGTTGTCACATGTAGTACACAACCAGTACTAGCTAGAAATTCCTGCAGCTCCTTCAGTGTTGCTATAGGTCTCTTGGCAGTTTCCCTGACAAGTTTTCATCTTGTCTTTTCGACAGTTTTGGAGGGATGTCCAGTTCTTTGCATCATCACTGTTATCCCATATTTTCTCCATTTTTTGATGACTGTCTTCACTGTGTTCCATGGTATATCCAATGTTGTGGAAATTGTTTTGTACCCTTCTCCTGACTGATACCTTTCAACAATGAGATCTCTTTGATGCTTTGTAAGCTCTCTGTGAACCATGGCTTTTGCTGTAGAAGGCAACTGAGTAAATGTACTGAACTTTATTTGGGGTTAATCAGAGTATCTTTAATTGATGGAAGGTGTGTACCCAAGAAGACTGAACGTTGTAATTAAATCAATAGGGATGTTGGAGAGAGGAGGTTGGCAGGGCTGCCTGCAATGGATGGGTAGGCATTTTAAAATTATAATGTGTATTCTCATTCTAAAGATGTGCATGGTATATAATACATGTGTTATTTATTTATTTATGTAGTAGATTTCATATATTTTTGAACACGCACTGAGAGACCATGTTCACAGTGCATGGGGGGAGGTAACAGATGGCTGCTTTGTACATATCTTACATTTATCATAGATAGGGCATCCATTTTTTTCTATTTCTACATATATTTTCAGGTCAGAAACACTAAATGGACATTAAACAGCAGTAATTCATGCTACTGTCTACTTTGCATAGCTCACCATAGACCAGTGGGTTTGCACATGTGAGGCACACATTTATTTAGCTTTTTACATATTTACATGTAAATAAGCAGTGCAGAAACATGAGGCTCCTTGTTAAAATAATGAGATGTAGTTTTGAGTGCATGAAACACCTTTGCTGACTCTGTGGCAGCAGGTGTAAATGCATTGTCACGTTTATTTTTGAGCAAAAATTATATAAAGTTTGAATACAGGTGTATATAAAACTTTTACATAAGTAGTGATAATGGAATAGCATAGCACAGCATGTTTAAGCAGCATTTTCTAGTCATTCTTAACTTCTGTGTGTTAACTGCTATGCAACATTGCTTAGTGTGTTTGCATAGTGCCCAACATTAATTGAATGTATCCTTTTCACAGTTATTGACTATATCCTTTTTACAGTTATTGACTATCTGTTTCCTGTCTGCAGGTCTTGGATGGCTGCTGCTGTTGTGGGTGGTTGCTAAATGCTGTGCAACATCACTTAGTGGTGTAGCATGATAGAAAGCAAAAACTGCAACAATGTATCCTTTTTTACTTTTGCACAGTTTCCACCCTGTCTGCAGGTGTTCCCTCTGCCTCCTATGTGATCCAGAAGTCCAGGTTTGCTCACTGCTATATGGCATGCAAACGAGACAGGCATAGCTAAGACTTGTGTTTTCCTCTGTTCACATAATGCTTTAAATAAATTGAAAATTATGTCAAAGAAAGCAAATAAATCCATTACATCAACAACAGGACTAATATTGATGTTAGTATACATGACATATTTTTACACAGCTCTGGATTTGAACTCTCACTCCAAGGAACCTTCAAAACACAGTAAGGGTGTCTTATCCCTCTTTGCCACAGAAACAGCTTTGTATTAAAGATTGAAAATCATTGTGCACAACCACCTGCAACATCATCCACAGTAGCAACAAAACATGACACTTGTTAGTAAGTGTATTAATCTCAGATTTAGTGCACTGTGTGATCACACAACCATTTATGAGTTTTGCTTGCATATATGCAGCTGTCTTATCTGTCTGTGTTTTTGCATATTCTTGTCTTATCTGACCAGTAATCTGAGACATGCAATTTGTAATGCATTCTGTATAATTGTCCTCAAAATGTGTGAGGATATTAAATGGCAATAATATGCAGTTGTAATATGCATGTTGGATGTTACTGAACAGAAACTGTGAAATGTGTGCTGATTAGTTCTATTTTAAACACTGATAAAATTACTTCTACACTTTGTAAACCTAACCTAGCTGACACACCCAATGGAGGTAAGGGAATCTGAACTACTGTTGTTTTTTTTCTTCTCACTACCAGGAATCATGCACAGTAGCAATCCATTAGCAACAAACACTGAGAAACTGTTGGCATTATGTTTACATCAGCTACATGGAGCCAAGTATTTGGGATTTAGCAATTCTAATGAGTTCACACTTCATCTGCATCTTCACCATGCTCACAGCCCTGAGGCTATACCATAAAAAGGAACCATGTAACCAGGGAAAATGAAGGTGAGGAGACTTGTTTATGTGGATAACACAGGAGAGGATTGATACTACTTTGGAATTATCTGCACAGAAGACTACTGATCTTGATAAAGGTACGCTTGCATTTGTAAGCTATATAGTGGATATGCTTAAATGCATCCATCCTCAACCCCTTTTTCCCATTTTGCACATAGGGTTGGGTGTCAGTTCAACAGTGACAATCATCTCAAAACAAGGTTTACATCGCCAGGTAGCTATTCCTGCCACAGTAGTTCATTCATACCACTCAATTGTACACACACAGCTAATGCTTAAATGTCACTAAGAAAAAATTGTGTATGCATTACCAAATGGATAACATTTATCTGTATGCATTTCTTATAAGTGTACTGATGGCATAGGAATGTTTGTCAGGGCATTTTACTTTAGATGAATAGCATTATTAAATGTCATCAGAAGTGCTTATGTTACAACTGTTTACCTTTTGTGTCAGCCTTGGCTTCCTGCCCTCCTACCAAATACTCTGTGCAAATGATGATATCTGTACCACATCCTTATTTACTATCATTTGAATTCAGGGATACATAAGCTTGTGTGTCTGATGCTTAGGGTGCCTTAGTGCTTAGTATATTTGTGTTTGTGAGGTTGTTTTTCTAATTGTGCTCTTCATATATTTTGTTGTTGAAAAGTAAGACAGTTGATAGAATCAAAACAGTTGTTTTCCATCCGAATGTTCATGGGGTAATGAAATCTGAAATTGAAATGCATCTAATTACTTTCTAACTTCTCTCAAAATTAATTTTCTTGTACAAAAGTATAAGGACAGACTGAGGATATTTGTTGACCAGCCGTACTTTTGAGAGGTATGAACACGTGAACCTTTCATACCTGATGCCTATCACCTGTTAGAGGACGATTGTATTTACATAAGTCTCTGCTGTCAGATAAGAAAGTCATTGGTGTACAAATCAACCAATTTTTACTTCCTTACAATAGCAACTAAGAACATGCAAGGGTATGCCATTCATTTGTATTATTACACAATTCAGGTTTAACACTCCAGGTTCAACACTTACCTTGTAAATCCTGAAGTTGATACATGTTTATTTCATGGCTGAGCTTGTCTGTTTCCAAGAGTACACAAACATTACATGGGTAGGTAAATGTTGTGAGCATTGTCTGGTATCAATGTAAATATATATATATATATATATATATATATATATATATATATATGTGCATAGGATGCAGATTTTAGCCCCTTAGGTGGTAAGTGAGTGTGCTATCCTTTGCCTCTTAGCCAATGCGAAGGCATATTGAGCATGCCTACATCTGCCTACACTCACAGCAGCTGCTGGTTCACCTTCTGATTACTCACTTGCTTGTGGCTGTGGTGACCTTGCCATTAGTGGTGGGATGTGTGCCCCTTCCCTTTGTTGATCCTCCTGATGTTGTTTTCTCACGATGATATTGTGAAGCATGGCAGACATGGTGAATATTTTTGGCCATGTATGTGGGGTGTACAGTGGGGCTTCCCCAGATGTATCTAGGCACTGGAACCATGACTTCAGTCACCCAAATGCATGGTCTATGATATTTCTAGTTTGAGCATGTGCCTCATTATTGCATTCTTCTACAGGCATGTGTGCATTTCTGATGGGTGTCATTAACTATGGTTCCAGTGTATAAAATACACCCCTAGTAAATGACCCTGTGGGATGTCAGCCCTAATGATCATCTGATAGAGTAGTGAGGAGTGACAGATATGTGAGTCATTGTAACTGCCTGGGTTGCCAGCAAACACATTCAAGATGATTCCCTTATCATTACACACAACCACACAACTTGGCAGTTGATGGAGTGAAAGTTTCTCCTATTTATGTAGACCCTGCCCCATTCCCTGGGTGGTGCTTTGATTTCTATATTTGTACAATCTACTGCACCCAGTACTTCAGGATAGTGTGCTACACAGTAGAACTCTTGCATATTCGTGGCTTTGTCCTGAGGAGTACAGAGAAAATATATCTGGCCACTGACATGTTGGAGCACAGCATTCAGAAATTGATGGAGTAACCCAGATGTTGATGCCTGTGAAACCCCCATGTCCCCTGTTGGCCTTCTGTGTAGAGTCTGCATGTCTTCTCCGTGGTCGAGTGGTGTTCAAAAGACATGCGTGAATGGGCGTGCCTTCATTGAAGGTTGGGCATTGAGCTGGAATCTCAGCACTGTAAAAATCTACTGCCAATGATTAGCGGACCGGAGATCCGCTGTGGCGACCCCTAACTGGGAAAAGCCAAAAGAACAACAACTTGGAAGTGTTTACATAGGTATTTTTATACTGCAAGTAGACTCAAAAGAATTTTGCCTCAGGTAGACAGCTAATGTTGGAGATGTGATAAGGAAGAAAGAGATAACTGGGAACATATTTTCTGGGAGTGAAATGAGTTGGCAAACTTTAAAGATTCCCTGCAGATTGCTCTGTCAGAGATACTGGGTGAGCAAATTGATGTAACTAAGGAAGTGATTTTTTTTGAGCTATGATACAGAATTGGAATTGCCTAGACATAGTAAGGAGTAGCTGAGTGTAATTAGGGTTGCCACCTTTTCAGATGCCCATAGTAGGACATTTTTTTGTAGAAGTATGAGATTGTGCAGGAAAAAACATACCCCCGGCAAGTACAAAGGGCAGGACTTCACGTTTTGCCAAAATAAAAGCTTACTTTGTAGCATATGAGTTGCTTATGCCATTTCATATAATATTTACTTGTTTCAGATATAAAATAACTGTTTTATACAAATATTAAAGAAAACTTAAATGCATTTTGTCTTAAAATCTCAGAACATTTGCCATTTGTTATTTTTTAATTTTTTTTGTTCAGGACACAACTTCCCAAAGTGGAAATGTTCCTTGCAAAGAAGGACATGTGGTAACCATACATGTAATTATGGTGGCTGCCAAAAAAATAAATTTCTAGAATATGGAAATCAAAGACTAAATGAACTTTACTAGAAGTAGTGAATACAAAAGAGAGATAAAACAACTGGAATTGGGATCTTTATGAAAGGGGCAGGAGCAAATTACATAAAAATGGGAATTGTGGGAACAATACATGCAGAGGAGGAATGAGGTTCAAAAGAAGGCAAGATCTGAATGAGATACATGTATGTAATGTTTGGCTGACAATGACTGGATAGATTATAAGTGACATATAATGTTTGCAACTAAAATGATGTCAATATGGTTTGTGATGCATGTTTTTCAACAAAAATTATCATCATGGTTTGTTCTCATTTATACAAAGGAATGATTGCCTATGTCATACATGATAATTTAATAAAGAAAAAGATGTTTCTTGTTAAAAACAAAAAAAAAAGAAATGGGTTAGTATTATGGCCTGATCGCTTTGAAAAAGGGAAATCTAAGTCACCAGAATGTTTAATGGAAGATTATCAGTTGGGTGAATCTGTTAATCAGCTAATATTATCCATAGATAATATGAGTGAAGAAGAGCAGAACATTATTCCCTCATTATACGAGTACATGAGTGCTATTTACAAAGGTAAACTGGCCTACAAAGGAAGCTTGTTCAAGTTATATAAGTTAATTATAAATAATACACAAATCCAAGGAACAGTCTTAGCAAGAGAAATGAATGGTCTACCATATAGTGCTGTGAAACACAGCACTAACACAACAATAATTAAATATACAAAAAAGAAATGCTGAACCAACCCAAGGCAGGAAAAGAACATCAAAAATCCATCCATGTAGATCCATAAAAAGCAAGACATTTATTGAGTGAGCGCTTTCACAGTTCTTTAGTCTGATGAGGTTTTGAAGAACTGTAAAAGCAGTCACTCAATAAATGTCATCTTGTTTTTTATTGGATCTACATGGACTGATTTTTGATGTACTTTTCCTGCCTTAGGTTGGTTCAGCATTTCTTTGTCATATAATTATAAATAATAACTTTGATGCAAAATTCTAGAACTTTTTAGATAGTAGTGGATTGAGTGACTCAATTGGCGACAAGAATAAAAACATTTTACTTAAGTAATTTTTTGCTGAAGATACAAACCACAGGCCCCAGCCAGTACTTGAATCCAAAAGAACAATTTGTAAACTACACAAAAGATACGTAAGGATCCAAGAACAGCAGATATTTCCAATAAAACTTTCCTTTTAATATGAAACAACCAAAAAACAGGAACATAAGCGCTTTCGTAGCGGTGCTACTTCATCAGATGTATAACAGAATGCAAAACACATGAAACAGTTATATAACAACTTACTAAGTCACATGACTAATTCAAATCACTACTAAAAGGCATATACATTTATAAAACAAATTTAATAATACAAAATTCTAAAATGACTCATATAAAATTGAAATGCCCCCTTAGCTGTTGTAACTACAAGAAAAATATACTTATATATGTATAAAAGACTACAAATTACATCTGATTTTTATTTCCTATTGAGGCTTCTAGCTTTCAACCTAGGTTTGATGGGTACCCTATCATTCAGGCCATGTCCATAATCTCCCTTTAATCTTATAATCCACTTGGACTCAGTTTGTTCAGTTAAATTGTTTACATCTCCTTTTCTGATGTTCTCAAAAATGCGTGCTATAATCATGAATTTAAAAAAAAGTGTATTTGATTTGTACTTAAAATATGTTTAGATAAAGCACTTGCAATGCTGCCTTTTTGGCATGATAATAATGTTCTCTAATCCTTTCTCTAAGGGTTCTATCTGTTTTCCCCATATAAAATTTAAAACATATGGGACAATAAGCTAAATACACAATGTGAGTTGTATCATAGGTAGCATAGATATCAAATTTATATTTTATATGTTGATCTGGATGATTGAATTTTCCAGTATTATCAATGTATTGGCAAAATTTACAATGACCACAGGGTGATGTACAATGTTTAGTAAATATTTTCTTATTATTTCTTTGTGGAATACAAAGACATTGTTTTACAGATGTCATATTTTTAAAAATAAATTTGGGTTTTACATCTATTAGACTCTCCATGATTCCATCAGTAGTTAAATTTTTCCAATGTTTTTATATAATATTAATGTAGTCTTTGATATCATTTGAATATTGCATACACATTTTGATGCCATTATTTACATTTTATGTGTATTTATTAAATTCCTTGTATTATACCTCTGCCATAATAAGGTCTAGCTTTACTGCTTCTTAAATCTGTGATAGTTTTAATACTTTTGTTGATGTCCCTTTTATCACAACCTCTAGCAGTAAATGCTGTCTCTAAATACTCTGTTGAACAAAATCTCCACTTTCAACATTTAGTCTTGATACCCTATATGTCTGGCTGTTGACTACACTTTTAAAAATGTGTGCAGGGTGCATACTCTCTTTATGCAAAAATTGGTTACAATAATGCGGCTTTCTATGCAATTTTGTAATTATATTACCCTCGATGTCCATTAAAACACTTACATCTAAAAAGTCTACTGATTGTTTAGAATGAGTGTGTGAAAATCTTAAATAAGATGTAGTATCATTGATATATTGTGAAAACATTTCATAAGATTCAATGGTACCCTTCCAAAGCAAAAAAATGTCATCCACAAAACGTCTATAAAAGACTATTTGTGAACTGAAGGGCCCATTGAAAACATGTTCTAGTTCCCATACAACTAACACTGCATTGGCGTAGCTATTGGCACAAGGTGTGCCCATAGCTACGCCATGTTTTTGCCAGTAGATACATTCATTAAACACAAATATATTATTCTGTAATACACATTCTACTAAATTAATCAATAGTTCCATCTCTTTATCCGAACAATCACTATATCTCTGTAAAACACACTTTAGTTTTAATAATCCATCATCATTGGGAATCACAGTGAATAGTGATAATATATCTAATGTAACTAACAATAATTCCTCAGTGATTTGCAAAGTTTCAGTGTATGAAAATAAATCACTTAAAAATGTTGAGTGTCTCTCAGGACATGTTCAATTTCATTTATAACGGGTCTAACTTTTTTCTCAATAAATACAGATGCTGGCTCTGTACACCAGTTTCTTTCTGCTACTATAGCGTGTAAAGGGGGGTTAAACAAATCTTTATGTGTTTTGGGCAGGCCTTGGATGATGGGTAACAAAGGATTCAATACAATCAAAAAGTCTAACAGTTTGCTATCTATTAATTGAGTATGTAATAAATTCCTTAATCTTCTATGAACATTCTTAATCATATTATCAACTTTCTTATCAGAAATCTTTGAATAAAATAATTAGACAGCAATTCCAACATGTCTGTGTTATACCTAATAGTGTCAAACAACACTATTGGGCCACTTTTTTCAGCTGGTCTGACTATAATGTTTTCATTTTCCTGCAAATACTTTAATGCTAGGTATTGTTGTTTAGTTAAATTATATTTCATTCTCCGCCTATTACATGAATTATCCTGATGGTGCATTTGTAGTTTATAAAAATCTTCTAAGCATAATTTCTCAAATGCGGTTACTAAACAGTTTGCACTGGGTATACAAGTACTAGGTTTCTTAAATTCACATATATTACTGTTAGTGAACTTCATGTCTTTAAAATTCAATTTCAATAACAAATTCCTAACAAATAACTTAAAATCTAAAACCATTTCAGTAAAATCAACCTTTTGTGTGGGAATAAACGATAAACCCTTTGTTAATAATGACATTTCAGCTTCAGATAATGAGTGAGTGGAAAGGTTCAAAACTAAACCTTCCGTTTGTCCCAAAGTCTTTTCAATGTTGGTGTGCCATTCGCTTCTCCTTCTACTTTCCATTTCAATGGGTTCCGATCTCTTGAACGTTATCTGTGCTGATTCAGTATCCTCTTCTCTTTGATAGGCAATGGAAATGTTATGGAGCCCAAAAAAGGCAAAGAAACAGTTGTTTCATTGTTTTCTTTCAACTCTGCAGGAGTTTTGCTTTTAGTAGAAACGATGGTAAGCTCCTGTTTGTCTGTGTGATGCACTTGGGCAGTGACTGTGATTGTTTTCTTTCTCACACCTGAATCAGGCACTGATGTTTCATGTCCTCTGACCAATTCAAGTTCAGAGATGTCATTTACTTTACTACTTTACTGATTCAGGCTAATAGCACCACCCAGAGGATAAGAGACACTATTTTGAAAAGTGGAGTTTTACATGTTCCCGGAAATGATATTATTAATGAAATGTTCATTTATATTATTATTGCTAACATTATACACATGCTCATTCGCATTATTAGTAAAGTTAGATATATTTTCTTCATTGTTGGATCGTGCATTAAAACGTGGCCAAGTAAATACATTAGCAGCTGCAAAATCTGCACGATCTTCTCATGAGATTTTTAGCTTAATTTTACAAAGTCTGCATTCATAAATACTCACAGAGTCCATTACTTCAGTTAGGTATTTCTCCACAATATTCCTTTTAAAATTAACTAATAATTCATTGTGTTGCTTCATAATTTCAGCAGTTAATGCTTCAATCTCTTTTGTAGCATATTTAATCAATAGTTGCATATATTTATTGCTGCTTTCTAAATTTACCTGTTGCCATTCTGCTAACATTTCAGGTATATTGTTGCCTTGTCTAGGCATAAATAAAATTCTAAGTCCTCCAGGCACAATTTTCTCTTTCAAACAAACTTCTAAATGGAAATTTTGATATTGTTGTCATTTCAACTTAAATATATTATTTTCTATGGCACGTATTTTAGTTTTCAGCAGAACTATATTGACTGAATCATTGGTACTAATGTAACTTACTTCATGTTCTTTATCCAATAAAGGATTTTCAGGCTGGTACAAGAAAGTCAGAAATTTTTCAGTACTCTGACTAGAATAATTCAGACTTCTGTTACCACTTTTGGGAACATAATCCAACTCGATAATAGCATTAGCATTTTCTGCCATCTCTTTGGCTGGGTCAGTGGTAAAAACAAATAAAGATAATCTTATTGAAGCTATGAACCACAGGCCCCAGCCAGTACTTGAATCCAAAAGAATAATTTGTAAACCACACAAAAGATACGTAAGGATCCAAGGACAGCAGATATTTCCAATAAAATTTTCCTTTTAATATGAAACAACCAAAAACCAGGAACATAAGCACTTTTGTAGCGGTGCTACTTCATCAGATGTATAACAGAATGCAAAACACATGAAACAGTTATATAACAACTTACTAAGTCACATGAATAATTCAAATCACTACTAAAAGGCATATACATTTATAAAACAAATTTAATAATACAAAATTCTAAAATGACTCATATAAATTTTAAATGCCCCCTTAGCTGTTGTAACTACAAGAAAAATAGACTTATATATGTATAAAAGACTACAAATGGCATCTAATTTTTATTTTAATTTTTATTTCCTATTGAGGCTTCTAGCTTTCACCCTAGGTTCGATGGGTACCCTATCGTTCAGGCCATGTCCATAATCTCCCTTTAATCTTATAATCCACTTGGACTCAGTTTGTTCAGTTAAATTGTTTACATCTCCTTTTCTGATGTTCTCAAAAATGCATGTTATAATCATGAATTTAAAAAAAAGTGTGTTTGATTTGTACTTAAAATATGTTTAGATAAAGCACTTGCAATACTGCCTTTTTTTGGCATGATAATAATGTTCTCTAATTCTTTCTCTAAGGGTCCTATCTGTTTTCCCCATATAAAATTAAAAACATATGGGTCAATAAGCTAAATACACAACATGAGTTGTATCACAGGTAGCATAGATATCAAATTTATATTTTATATGTTGATCTGGATGATTGAATTTTCCAGTATTATTAATGTATTGGCAAAATTTACAATGACCACAGGGTGATGTACAATGTTTAGTAAATATTTTCTTATTATATATATATATATATATATATATATATAAAATATATGTGTGTGTGTGTGTGTGTGTGTGTATATATATATATATATATATATATATATATGTGTGTGTGTGTGTATATGTATATATGGGTTACCTTCATTTCACTGACAGCTCATTTCACTGACAAGCAAATCAGCAAGACCAATTCACTAAAACTTCATTTCACTGACAACTCATTTCACTGACAACTCATTTCAGTAAAACTCATTTCATCGACAGTTATATATGACCTGCTCCTCACTGTAGTGCGATCCTGGAGTTAGAATATATAGTAAGGGTGTGTGTGCGGGGGGGGAGGGGGTGAAGCCTCCCACATATTATAAACATTTTAAACTATACCGATGGATACTTACAAATGTAATGAATAACTGTTTTGCAGAGAACAATATACAACCAAAGTATGTGAGGGCTTCACCCCCCACAACCCCCAATGTGGGGGGGCTTTGCCCCACACCCACCCCTTACTATATATTCTAACTCCAGGATCACACTACAGTGGGAAACAGGCCATATATAACTGTCAACAAAATGAGTTTCAGTGAAATGAGTTGTCAGTGAAATAAGCTGTCAATGAAATTAAGGTAACCCATTCATATATATATATATATATATATATATATATATATATATATATATATATATATATATATATACACACACACACACACACACGTATATATATATATATATATATATATATATATATATATATATATATATATGTGTGTATATGTATATATATATATATATATATATATATATATATATATATATATACACACACACACACACACACACACACACACACACACACACACATATATATGCTTCTTGATATTATAGGGCATAATTTGAACATTTGGTCACATTATTTTCTATCTAATTGTTTGCATTGCTCAGATATGTAACTGGGTAAATTTTCTTTATTCTGCGATGTGGTTAATATATGGCATAACTAGTTAAAATAAGTAAGTTTGGGTAAATAATTCTTGAAAGGAAATAGTTGTCCTTAATATTCTCTTGGAACATGTTTTTTGACATCCATACCATCTAGAATATTTATTAGATTTTGCAGAAACTGCTGTAAAACACTTTTTATGACTGGACAAATATTTAATAAATTATCTGAAGTAAGGTGCACTAAACCATTCATAATAATACCAATATTTACAATCCCAAAGCACCAACTCCAAACATACCTCAAACTTGAAAAAATGGCATCTGAAAGTAGTTCAAGCTCCTGCATTAAAAAGTACTGTGAATGCTTTGCTAATTCTCCACAAATACTTGTAAGCAGGAAGGTATGCTTTAACCTAAAAAGAAGTAAAATATACTATGCTCTTTCCAGAAATGCACTGCAACATTTACTTTACTAAACAATTGACTTGTATATATGGTACAGAACAGTACTAGAGGTTGAAATTGCTTTCCTAAACATAATTATCTCTACTGCCTTCAAATTTATAATGATGCAACATATCTGAAAAACATACTGTATAAACAATTATTTTCTTTATATTACTTTATAAAATAAAGACAAATAATGATGTATGACAACTAATTTATTTTAAAAAATCCTGCTTAAGGTATGCTCATTTTAGTTTTTTTCAAGAAGCTAAGCCCCATACACCCCTGAACTTCCTACAGCCCAGTACAAATAAAAAATATTCCAATAGCAAGGCTGTACTGTTTTAGGAGAAATTAAATGAATTCTTGTAAATTTAACATTTCTTTAAAAAATGAATTATTTACTTTCCATTGATAATGATATGAAAAATATAATATATTAGAAGTACATGTGGGGTATATGAAGCTTGCACTCTGAAAATCGCAACAGTATTTACAATTATTTTATTATATTTCACAACTGTACTGAACTGAAGCTTTAGCTATAATTTGGTTATGCAACTGTGAAATTATCATTTAGGAAACACAAAATCTTAGAGGAACGCCCAGTAGTTGCATGAAATAGATATTAGGATTGCTATGAAGTACATGAGTATTGGAATCCCAACTAACTGGTATACAAATAAGCCAACATGTCCCTGTTAATGCAAACAGAAAATGACTAAAATGAGTGTGGGTTTCCCTGAATGTATTGAAGTTTCAGCATTCTATGACTGTGACTCAATCATGGTAATATGTCATGGACCCTGGCAATCATACGTCTTAACTGTTTAGATTTTTGCCTCATATTTTCAGTCTGTTCCTCATAAAATTTGTGGCTTTCTGTCAAGTTACCAAATAATGATGTACATTTGTGTTTCAAACTTCATGTCTCTCAGAAAATGCATGCTGACACATATAATGCATTCTAACCAAATTCTAAGTAAGAACAATGTTTAAAATGTGTCCCTATTTTGTGCCTTTGTTCTTCAATTACTTTACGCTTTGTCCAGATTTCTTGCACTAAAACGTTGAAAGGTATGCTGGTAATATACATCAGAAGAGTGCACATCACATATTTCTAACAATCCAGCTACATAAATAAATGGTCAAGATACTGTTACTGCAGACCTAAGGATTTCACATTGCTGTGAGTCCCTCCTGCAAATGGTGTTAGTCTTCAATCAAATGATGTGCAAATCCACTCAATTATTTGTAACACTGTTATTATATTTAAATTGTTATTAACATCTATGGCTATGCCTCTTCATTTTTGTACATTTTTATCTTTCATTGTATTCTTCGGCATTTCTCTTTGTTTTCTAAATGAAGTACACCTAGGCTGACGCTACCACAATTAGCAGATTCATAAATAAATAAATTTAAGACATCAGGCACAACATTTTCAATAATTGTAAAATCTGGCCAATAAATCCTTCCAAAAAAACTTTTCTTTAATTTTTTCTTACATCCGAGTGTCTCCCCAGGAAGTGACTATGTGTCAGCTTTATTAAAGTCTATTTAAAAGAATGTGTTATCACTCAATGTGTGTTAATGTTTTCTATTCTGCCTACTGTATAGATACATTTATTAAATGTGTTAAAATACTGGGGGTAAATCTGTCAAAGCACATTTTTGTTCACCATCCAGACATTATTTAAAGCCTCCCTGGAAGTGTGATCCTTCCACTGTTTTTACTGAATCAGTCATAATGACATCTACCAATTCATTGCTTGGTCCAGAATCCTCTGACTTGATGTGGTGGGGTTAGCTCCTAATAAAGTAGATATATTCATTTCAAGGTTAACTATTCCCTGATCTTATCTAACATCCAATCATGAGAATGCAGAACAATTTTCGATAATCTTTTCAGCCCTGATCCTTCATGACCTCCTTCCAGGCTCAATTCTAGAAGAAGTATATTCACCCAGTGACATTTATATCACCTCTGGTTTTCTGAGATTTTTTTTTTTGCCGAAACTAGACCACATGCAGAAGTGCAGCTGGTTCATCAACATTATTAAGGAGCAAAAAAAAATCTGGTGACTGGTGCTTTTGAAATGCAGGAGCCAACCAGGCCTGTTCTTATATTTCATGCCTGCCCCTCCTTAGCTGTGAAAGAATTAAAAAAAGGGTCCATGATCATGTGCCTGGTGCTCCTGAAATGAAAGAGTCAATCAGATTTCATTTCTGTGCCTGATCCACCTTCCTCAGATGAGGATTAAAAAAAAAGTACAGTTTTGTACCTACCATAAATGTAGATGTTCGAAGATCCACATTGCTGCAGTCATAACCTGTGGGTAGTCCGCTGTCCTCGGTCGGCCCAAATACCAAAGTGTTAGGCTGGCGTCGGTCATGGTCGCTCAGATCCTCAGTCTTTCTTGCCCCAGATGTCAGAAGGCCCTAAAAAGAAAGGCCATAGCCAAAAACAGAAAAACCTCCAAAACCCATGTACAAACAATATTTACAACCCAAACCACACAACCACTCCAAACTATAGAGGGGAAGGAGGGAGGGTAAATTGGACTGCAGCAATGTGGATCTTCGAACATCTACATTTATGGTAGGTACAAAACTGTACTATGTTCTTCATCTCACATTGCTGCAGTCATAACCTGTGGGTAGAATCCCAAAGCAAAGGTAAAGGGAAGTTGGCAAAATCATAAAGCATTGGGAGCTGCTAACATGCCCTGTAAAACTGCAGTGGCAAACCCAGCCCTAGATTTGGAATAAAGAGGGAGATGGTAATGTTTAGAAAAAATGTGCACTGAACTCGAAGTAGCTGCTTCCAAAATATCCTTAGTAGCTACCCCCCTTAAAAAGGCAGTAGATGTGGCAGTAGCCCTAGTGGAATGAGGTCTGATTCCAGCCGGAATCTCCTTACCATGATGAGAATAACAAAAAGCAATACAATGGCCAATCCACTTAGAAATAGTTTGTTTTGAAACAGGTTTCCCCTGAGAGCCCAAAGCAAAAGAAACAAATAACTGTTGAGACTGTCTGAACCCTTTAGTCCTGCTCAAATAATAATGCAACTGCCTGTGAATATCCAAAGTGTGCAAAATTTTCTCCCCTTTATTTTGGGGATCAGCATAAAAAGTAGGCAAGTGAATAGATTGGTTCAAGGCCACATTTGAAACCACTTTAGGCATAAAAGTAGGGTTAGTACGCAGAGATACCCTATCCTTATGAAAAATCAGGAAGGGTTCAACTGCCATTAGAGCCTGTAATTCAGATACCCTTCTAGCAGACGTAATGGCCAACAAAAAAGCAGTCTTCCAAGACAAAAACTTCAACTCAGATGTAGCTGCAGGTTCAAAAGGAGAGTTTTTCCAACACAAAATTGAGATCCCAGGAAGGAGTAGGAGCTCTATGCGGGGGTCTTATGTTATTTGCCCCTCTAAGGAATTGCTTAAACAAAGGATGAGAGAATAATGGTGGGTCACAGTCATAGTGAGCAGAAATGGCTGCAGCATGAACTTTTACAGAGGAGAAAGACAAACCCTTGTCCAATAATTCTGTAAGATATTGAAGTGAAACACTCAAATTAGGCCTGGAAACATCAAAGCTCTTTGCTTTGCTCCAAATAAAAAATCTCCTCCATTTATCAGCATAAACTTTCCTTGTACTAGGCCTTCTGGCCTCCAAAATGACATTCAAAACTTGTTGAGGAAGCTGCGACCCTCCAGGTTCTAGAACAGAATATGCCAGGCTGTCAGATGCAGGGACTGTATCCTGACATTGAGGAAATGATTGCCTGCCTGAGACAAAAGGTGTGGAATTGATGGCAAAGGCCAAGGAGGCTCCACTAAACTCCTCAGCAGAGGGTACCAGTGCTGCCGTGGCCAATCTGGAGCTATTAGAATCATGGAG
This sequence comes from Protopterus annectens, assembly GCF_019279795.1. Lineage (NCBI taxonomy): Eukaryota > Metazoa > Chordata > Ceratodontiformes > Protopteridae > Protopterus > Protopterus annectens. The sequence continues at coordinate 676,458,056 of NC_056749.1, read as the reverse complement.
GGCTTGTCCTGTCTGACCTTCAAGAGCACCTTGGGAAGGAGAGGCAGAGGAGGAAAGGCATAGATGTGAAGATTGTTCCAACTGAATGATAGAGCATCCACTTTCCAAGCTTTTGGATGAAACATCTTTGTGCAAAACTTTGGCAACTGGAAATTTAGTGGAGAAGCGAACAGATCTATGTCTGGAGTCCCCCATATCACTGTCAACTGTCAAAATACATGAGGATCCAACTTCCACTCGTGGGGATCCACCATCTGTCTGCTCAAAACATCCGCTAAGGAGTTCTGTGCTCCTGGCAGAAACCTTGCCTGAAGAGTGAGGTGCAAACTGAGAGCAGTTTCCCACAAAATCATAGCTTGCCTGCAAAGAGGGTACGAATGGGTTCCCCCATGCTTGTTGATGTAGCACATGACAGTTGTGTTGTCTGTTTGAATCAACACTTGTCCTGGGTGAAGTAGATCCTTGAAAGCCATCAATGCAAATTGGACTGCTAACATCTCCTTCAAGTTGATATGTAAATGTTGAAGTCTGGCAGGCCACGTGTCTTGAACCCATTTTCCATTGAGGTGTGCTCCCCAAGCCTTGTCTGAGGCATCTGTCGTTAAGATCTGACTCGCCTCTGGTCGGGTCACAGAGAGTCCCTTTTTTAGGTGACATTCCTGAGCCCACCACAAAAATTCCTTTTGAATGCAAGGTATTATCTGAATGACAGTGTCCAGATCGTGGCAGTGTTGCGTCCATACACTTTTGAGATACCATTATAGCTTCCTCATATGCAGTTTGGCATTGGGAAGCACCAGAATACAAGATGCCATGAACCCGAAGGCTTGAAGGACTGTCCTTGCAGTCAGCCTGGACCGTAGAGACAATTGTTGGAAGTAAAGTGTAAGATTTCTTTGCTTGTCCGGGGTCAAAAAAGCCATCTGAGAGGCTGTATTCAGTCTCACACCCAGAAAGCACATTTCCTGAGAGGGTACTAGACTGGACTTTGTTTCGTTCACAGAATACCCTAGGCACCTTAACACTGCCATAACATACTGTAGATGGTGAAGTAGCTTGTCTTTGTCTTGAGCAAGAATCAGGCAGTCGTCCAAACAAGGATAAATTTGTATTCCTCTTAACCTTAAGAAGGCTATCACCGGAGCCAGGACCTTTGTGAACACCCTGGGCGCAGTAGATAAGCCAAAGGGCAATGCAGAGAACTGATAATGTAAAGTCCCAGCCCGAAAACGCAGGAATCTCCTGCAACTGGGCCTGATAGGAATATGAAGATAAGCCTCTTTGAGATCCAGAGTTACCATCCAGTGATCTTTGCCCAACAGAGGCAGAAGTTGTTGCAAAGTCAACATTTTGAATTTTGGAATGTCCAGGTATGTGTTGAGGATAGATAAATCCAAAATTGGCCTCCAAGTGTTTCCTTTCTTTGGTACAAGAAACAGGTGAGAATAAAATCCTAGGCCCACTTCTGACAGAGGGACCTGCTGTATAGCCCCATTTGAAGAAGTAAAGAAATCTGTTTGTGAGCCTCCACCCTTTGCTGAGGAGGAACGTCTGGCATGCCTTTGAAAGGAGGCAATGTGTGGAAATAAAACTTGTAGCCTCGGTCTATAATGTCCAACACCCATTTGTCCTGGGTGACTAAAAGCCAGTTTTGCCTGAAGAGTGCCAACTTTCCTCCCAGAGGAGCTGCCAGACAGGAAGGATCTGGCAGCTGAAGTTGCAGGTCATTGGGTCTGTTTACGAAAGGACTGGCCCCTGCCCTCACCTGTAGATTGTGCAGGGGAACTCCACGTTCTAGGCCTGAAAGAACCCTGAGCTCTGCCCCTACCACGTCTAGATCTGCCCCTAGACTGTAAATCAGAAGAAGGGTAAGCCCATCCCTTAGTAGGCCAATTTCTGCTAAACTTAGGGGGCTGCACCTGCAAAAAATCCTTAACAGTCTGCATAGACTTAGCTTTGTCTTCCATTTTCTTCAAGACTGACTCCACAGGAGAACCAAACAAAACTTCAGACTGCAGAGGAGCATCCAAAATTCGAGCTTTAACATGCTCTGACAAGTTCTGATCCTTAAGCCAGGCATGCCTACGAATAACTGATCCAGTGGCAGCCACCCTGGAAGAAGCCTGTAAAGCATCGAAACCACACTGCAAAGAATGCTTACCCACCTGATCAGAGGCATGAACCAAATCCTGTAATTCCTTACACTCTATGCCCTCTGCCAAAGCATCTACCTTAGATTTTAACTGAGTAAGGAGAAAATTCTGGTACTTCAACATATGAAACTGGCAATTCAAAGCCCTCATTGCTAGAGTGGAAGAGGTATACACTTTTTTACCCCACCTATCCAAAGCTCTAGAATCTTTATCCATAGGAACTGGATTCTTTACAACAGAAGCCCTGACACCCTTAGGTCCCTTGGGCTCTTATACAGATATTTATGAGCCTCTGGCACTCTGTAATACCTATCTGGTTTAACCGGTGCAGGAGGCAAAGAGTCTGGATTAAGGGAAGCCTCAGAGAAAACATCCTGAACAACATCCAAAACAGGAGGTATAGCCAAGGGCCGATGTTGTGGTAAAAACAAAAATTCCCTAAGCCTCTTACGGGAATCTGAGAAATCCTGACCTTCCCATTTAAAATGCTCCCTCATAGAATGCAGGGTTTCTGAAAAAGAAAAATCCTCTGGAGGAGAAGCAGAAGGACTGGAATCCTCTCGCCTGAATCAGAATAAGGAGGAAAATCCTGAATGTCTTCAGTCAAGACTCTGAGTACTCTGAAGAATGTTCCAAACCTTCCACCTCTGGCTCCACCCTAGGCCTCTTATCTGGAGGGGGCATAGAGCCCCTGATTAAGGAAATCAAATCTTCTGCCATTTTTAGCATGTGTTTTTTAGGTACAGAACCAGCAGAACTAGGACTGACACCAGAGGAAGACAAACCAGGCCTGACCTTGGAAGGTACTTTAGAGACAGAAGGGGAAGGCCTAACCACCTTATGCAAAGAAGGGAGTACAGCAACCTGAGAGGCCCCCTCAGCCTGACCCGACTCCTGAGAGGCCACATCTTGCAAAATTAACGGCTCCCCCTGAGACTCAGCTGAAACCTCGGCTGGATCCACAGATTCCACCGTAGTGTCTAAAGACCCGGCGTCCGGAACGGACGACTCATCCTGCTTGGACTTTACCGATTTTTCCTTGCGCTTCTTAGTGGTAGCGGGCGTCGGAGGATCCGACGGCATATTGTAATTACACCGCTTACCGAAGACAAGCCTAGCGCAATCTAACCTACGTTTAATGGTGCTTATTAAATCTAGCACAAAGCGACACCGACTACGCCATGCTCAGGCCCCAAACAAGGAATACAGAGAGTGGTAATCCCTATGAGGTATCTGTTTCCCACAAGAAATACAATTATTCACTTTTTCTGACATCCGGAATTAACTGAGGCAAGAAAAAACAAAAATATTCCCCAACGGGGTACTTAGCCCAACTTGGTTTTCGGTCTGAAACTCAGAATACGAAAATTTCAGAACGCCGAACGGCACTTGCAAACGCTGCTTCTGCTTCGGACCATGCGGCAAGAAAGACTGAGGATATGACGTCGGTCATGCGCTTTAATACCATGGCATACTGACGTCAGATCTGAGCGACCATGACCGACGCCAGCCTAACACTTTGGTATTCGGGCCGACCGAGGACAGCGGACTACCCACAGGTTATGACTGCAGCAATGTGAGATGAAGAACATCCTCTTTTTCCTTAAACTGTCAGTTTATACAATGCACAGAGAGCTACAGTACTCAGGTTGGATTAAAAAAGAAAGAAACAAAGCAAAAACTCTCTTCCTTTTAAACTGTAGCAATTCCCACAGTTTAGATCACATATGAAATGCTACAGCACTCAGGCTTGACTGCAACTGCAAGCCAGTAGGCACTTAAGAGTGATCAGAATTGGCCGATCGAGGCCCCAAACACTTTCCACCTGAAGTGGCTGCCCCCTTCACCCCAGCTTAGCTATGCAACTGACCACATATCTACAAAATGGGGAAATTCATTCTTAGTATTACTCCATCAGTCATGAAAGGAATATTGCACCCATGTGTTATTCATTGCTCCAACTGGCATATGGAGGTCTAACTCAGATACATATAATTATTACTTTCCTTGTACATATTTTGAAGGGGTTAGGGTAAAAAAACTCCCTAAATCAAACAGTGCCTGTGATGGTTTACCACTCAGCCATGTATCATATTTTTTTGATTTTCACAACAGTTCAACTAACATCAGATTCTATAACATCAGTCAGCTGAGAGTACATGCTTTTACAAACATTAGTGCATGTATCATACTGAATGGGTTCAGTTAGTGTTGTGCATCTTTACTTAAATGTTTCAGACTGATAGCACTTACAGCATATCAATTTAGCCAGTCTGTTCTGGGATCCATTCTCCTTCACGTCCTCTTTTGTATTGTTTCTACAGTGGCAGTGTTTATCACCTTCAGAGGTCTATTAGGTGAAAGGCTGAGCATCACCACCATACCTTCTGAGCAGTTGTAGGAGTTATTCTAAAGGATTCCATGGTTAACTCCATATATGAGATATTTATGGGAGGTCATGATATGAAACAATGGCCAGTCATCACTAATTTGACAAGTCAGGGAATGGTATTTGTCAGAGTGTGAAAAAATATTGAAATTAATTCTGCTATAAATATGCTGAAAGACAAAGCACAGAATAAAAAGTTTGCTTAAATATATGTATAAAGTTTATCAATGTAAAATGGACATCCATACTATATGTGTAACAGATGGGCTTTTTCACAGCTTCAGCAAAAAAGCCTAAAAAAGCAATTCTGGAAAGCAAGTATTACATGATTTTCTCATGTTTGCAGAACAGTTTACAAACATCTATTAATGGACACAAAATATTTCCTGAAAGACATGTTTTCCCAATATCAGCAGCAGAACAGTTTGACGTATTCTTCCAGATGTTTCCTTTCAGAGTTCTGTTAATGGACATGACTTTTTGTAAAATCAGCAGAAAAGCAATTACTGATTGCATGCATTCCCACATCAGCAAAAATGCTTACAAGTAATATTAAATGGTTTCACAGAAGGACAGGAGGAAAGTCTATCACTAAACATTTCCTTAAACAAGTTTAAAAAGTAAAGTATCAGCAGAACAGATGTTTCCGTATTAAGCCCAAAAAAAGATGCCAAAAGGAAAAACAGGATCTTAAGTGCATGAGAAAAACAGTATAAGTAGACTGTTAAAATTCAGCTTTGTTAGAGGTATTTGGTAGGAACACACTTGTTCCAAGGTAATTGGGGAATGGAAAGTCAACCTATATTGGTAGTGAAGAAAAAACTTTGCACATTAAATCTGCAAACTACAGTCATACATCTTGTTTGTTATAAAAATAAGTTATTTATTAGTCACTGTGCTTACAGTAAAATAGTATTGTGCTGCAAAATATATTTCACATCAGAGTGTAGCCTGCAAGACTCTGTATTAACAGCCAGCAATACTTTGTGTCTTAAGAAGACTTTGGTTCCAGTCCAGTACATCACAGCATGCAGCACCTTCCTTCTTACAGAAAATGTTCAGTATTCACCTCTATGTGGGGCCAATTGCAGGCCAGAAGGATAAGGTTAGGCATTTAGGACCTTGCATTCTCTTCTGCTAGGTAGACCTATGCTTGAAACTGCTGTGTCCAAAGGGATGGTATAACTCTTGTGGCATGACAGGGTTGGTCTTCAACATATTGTGCCTAGCCATTCAGAATGGAGAGATGAAAATCAGCAAGCAAAGAAGAGTAGTAGCGCTGAAAATGAATTGATCCTCAAGTCTTAGTGAGTACCTTCATGAGGTGGACCCTGTTTTCGACAAAATCACACCAAGGCAACACTGAGACTACCATACTAGGTGATGTCAACATTGACTGGAATAAACTGTCGCTAAATTCTCCTACTCTTAGTATTAATCTCTATGGTTTCAGCCAACTTATCACTACCCCCACCTGCATTAACAAAAATTCATCCTTAACTCTAGATTGGATTCTAGTGTCCCACCCTAATCACTACCAAAATTCTACCACTATTCCCGACTCCCTAAGTGACTACCTCCCTACCTTCATTCAAAGACTGCCCTTACATTCCACCAAGACCCACCACTATAGAGAATGCCAAAATATGGCTACCTTTAATAAGGAAACTTTTAACTACCAACTCTCTCTAGTTAATTGGTCATATCTCTATGACCTTCCTCTAAATGATGCTGTTCTTGAGTTCAGTGATACTTTCCTTAACATACTCAAGACCCTAGCACCCATCAGAAAATTTAGAGTCAAAACAAATCCTGCCCGCTGGCACCCCAAAAACACCCTCTCCTTAATGAAACTTAAGTGACACCATGTGGAAGCAATGGTTAAAGTTTAAATCCTCCTCTCCTACTTAAATTCAAAGAACTTAGAAATCTCACAAAAAACACAATTTTCAGGACAAAAAGGAATTATATCAGGAAGCCCAAAGTACACACCACTCAAACCCCAAAAAATGATGGCACACCATGAACAAGATTCTTTACGCAGGGAAGCCTACCACTCCAACCCCTTCCCCAATAAGATACCTCTTGAAATTGCCACCTTACTAAACACTTACTTCATACAATCCATCCGTAAACTAACCCCGACCTAAACAAAACATTATCTCCTACCACTCCCAGCCCCTGCACCACTACTGCCTTCTCCCTTGAGCTGCTCTCCACAGCTCATACAAGATCCCTCTTACTGAAACTTAAACCATGTTCCCACTCCTTTGACAAACTACCCCATAATTTCTCAAACTCGCAGCCAATACTATTGCATACCCCATCTTGATCCTTATCAACTGCTCTATCAAAGAATCCACTGCCTCAAACATCTAGAAATCCTTCTATACTATTCCCCTTCATAAAGGAGGTAACTCCACAGAACCCTCCAACTACCAACCCATAGCCATCCTCTCTCCCCTCTCAAAAATCCTAGAGAAATGCATTCATAGAGAACTTCTCAAATACCTACTTCAAGAAGATCTCTTAACCACCTCTCAACATGTCTTCAGACCCCATCACAGCACCACTGCAGCCCTCCTATCCTTCACCTAGTCTATCACTGAGGATAGAGACAACAAACTGGTGTCATGTCTTTTCCCGGACCTTTCCACGGCATTTGTCACAGTCTCACACTTCAACCTCCTATCTAAACTATCTGATCTCAACCTCTCCCCCTCCACTATTCTCTGGTTCTCTAGTTATCTTATCAACAGACTACAATCTGTTAGATGGCAAACTTCCTGCTCTCCTTTCCTATCTGTCCAAACTGGAGTCTCTCAAGGATCCATCTTAGGGCCTGGACTCTAACATCTTTACAAACAATCTACGCACAGCCTGCAGCACATCCTTACTTATCCAATATGCAGACAATCTACGCACAGCCTGCAGCACATCCTTACTTATCCAATATGCAGACAATTCTACTGTTATTACCTGCTCTAATAACCTAACTGATCTCCACACCCTCACTCTGAGGTCTTTCAACTCCACAAAACACTGGCTGATTAACAACCAAGTCATCCTTAACCCTAAAAAACAAAATTACTTCTTTTTCTTCCCAAATCTATATCCAGTCTCAGTGCCTCATTCTGTATATCTTCTTTAGACAACACCATCATTCATGCTGACCTCCATACCAAACTCCTAGGCATCACAACAGACAACCAACTAAAATTTTACCTTCACTTCCAACACTGCATCAAAAAAAAAAAAAAACTTGGCCTACTGTATAAAAACAAAAAATCTATCTACTACCTCCAGGACTGCTCTTACCCAAGCCTACCTACTCCCTTGCCTACTATACTCATCACCTGTATTTACCCACCACCAAGCCAACCTTATAGCCAAACTGGAACAAACCTACAATCAAATTGCTTTTTTCAGTGGAGGCCTGGGGAGAAAAACTCCAGTTAGTACAGAGACATACAGAACATGAAAAAAAAACAAATGGAATCGACAGAAGACATCAAAGGCCAATTGGCAATAGTTGCACCTAATAACCTGAATGTGACTAATATAAATTGATAAAAGACCAAGTAATAACAGTATACAATACAGTGGCACACAATGTGATATCCCTTTACATACCTACATGTCCTCTCCATAGCTCAGAACAATTCCTGCTCATTACCTATAAACCAAATAATTCAACAGGCAAATTGCTGTAGAGACACTCAATATCCCATAATTGGAACAAACTATCCAATTTCTTTGCAATTAACTCCTTGCTTTATCTCTTACTTCTTGTTGTTTTTTTTATTCTGTTTCTCTATCTTTATATTCCAACTTCACTACTAATACTCTTTTTTCATACACTATTTCAAACTTCAAACTTACAACTCTTTATCAGGCATAACGTCTGTATTTTATTGCTTTTTGCTTAGTCAATATGTAAACTATTACTCTTTGAACATGGTGCACATAACTTTTGTACTCTATGCATATACTGCATATTTCTGCATTTTTTATATTTGTTTCTTTTTGCATATTGCATATATGTCTGTTATTAGACATTGTCAAAATTTTATGTATTTATTACACTGTATTTTGTTTTTTTTTTTGGAACTTTTCTCTTCAGGTCTCCACTGAAAATGGGGTCTCTGGCCCAGTTGGACTAACCCAGTCAACAAAAGTCAAATAAATAAATAAATAAATAGACTATATTTATATAGCATATATCACAGAGAGAGTTAGGTCAAAAATTAAAAATGATAGCTGGGTCCACAAGACCCAGGGTAAAAAAATGCTCATTCCTGGTGGGTGCACTGGTACCAGGACTGGAGAAAAATGACAGTGTAGAATCCTCAAAATACGGAAATATTCCTACAAAGGCCAGGCCTAGGGGGAGGATGCCCCCTTGCTGTAAAAGGAAGTAGCAGTCCACAAAAATCACAAAAACTGATAGGCCAAAGAAGAGCCAGAAAGATGACAGAGTGGACTATTGAGGATAAGAAAGAAATTATGTATTGTTACTATTATGCAAAAAGCCCACAATTTCCAAACACAAGATATACAAAATGATTAAGAGAAAAACTAGAGGAAAAAAAATACTTCCGCAAGAAAAACTGTCAGTTTAAATGAAAATTTATGTTCATTAATATAACAGATTTGTGAAAAACAGTATATAGATCAAGAAACTTTGATCTGTTTGGAAAAAGAAGCATCTGCAGAAGTGCAAAAATACAAACAACAAAACCAAGAAATATTTGAAAAGTATAAAAAAGAAATATGGACATGGGAAAGAAAGAAAGATTTGATATGGTGGAATATTTATGCAAAGCAGAAAGCAAAACTAACCAATACAAAAAGAGCAGCACCAAAGATATTTGAAGAGAAATACAGGCAAACAAATCTGGACATGGAAAACTTTAGAATACAAAAAATAAGAAGTCAAAGAGGAAAAGTAGAAAAGGAGATTAGTAACGGAGAAGTTAAAGAAATAGAAATTGAAGTTATCGAGTACCTGTGAAGTGAAGGATTATTCGGAGCCTTCCACGGGAAACCAGTGTAAATGTTCACTTGAAGCTAGACAGCAAGGGAAGGAACAGGAAACTGTGTAAAATCTGACGCAGTCAATGTTGAGGAGCAGTAGGCCAATGAGTTCCCATATGACAGAGCAATGGATGGCATAGGATGATTGAAGAGAATGTGCCACAGGAAGATGCTATAAAACCTTCTATAGAATGCTTGCAGGAAATGGAAACAAAAGGATGTGCTCTCAGTTTGAAAGAAAGAACTAAGAGAAGAGTTATTTAATTTAATAGGCATAGACAGATATATCAAGATCAATGAAAGAAATAGACAGCAGAAGGTTAATAAAACCCAAAAAGTCAAAAGTCTGATAAAACAAATGAACACAGTAATTAGGAGTGTTCATAGAGATCCATGCGATATAAGAGAAGTAAACAGAATATATTACTGTGCAGCTAAATTAATAACTGATAAATTTCTACCACAAGAACACAGTGTAGTGAGAGAAAGGAAGGGGAGAAATTGAATACCATCATGGAAATATCAAACAGAGAAAACTATAAAGCAGTTAAGACAAAAAGTGTCACTGCTTGAAGACTATAGAAGATGGAACAGATCAACAAAAATATTAAAAAAGATAGATGTGATAAAAGCAGTGTGCAATATTACAAAAAGCCAAGATCTATCATGCACCATCATAAACAAACAATTAAAAATTTCAGCACAGGCAGAAAAACTTAGAAGATATGAATATAAACATAAAGGAAAAGTACAAAATAATCAATTTATTGATGACATTGATGACCCAAAAAAGTTTTATAGAGAATTGGGAAACAAGGCAAAAGAAATTGAAAGACCACCAAACAAAAAGAAGAAATAGATACATTTTGGAGAAGTATCTATGAAGATCCTGTGGAACATAAAGATGATAAATGGATAGAAGAAGTAAAAGAAAGAAGTTTAAAGGTACAGGTATGAAATGGGATGAAGTAACAGCCAGGGAGATTGAAATAAATTTACAAAAAGCCTCAAACTGGAAAACTCCAGGCCCAGATGCAGTACCTAACTTCTGGTTAAAAGTATTAACATCTTTGCATGAACATGTAGTGATGAGTAAGAACTGTAGACACCAACATGGCTAACAGGAAAAACAAATTTACAAAAAGCCTCAAACTGGAAAACTCCAGGCCCAGATGCAGTACCTAACTTCTGGTTAAAAGTATTAACATCTTTGCATGAACATGTAGTGATGAGTAAGAACTGTAGACACCAACATGGCTAACAGGAAAAACAATGCTTCTACTTAAAAGTGAACCTGCAAGCTACCCTAAAAATTATATAGACCAATAACTTGCCTTCTGAGTGACGTATAAAACTATACACTGGAATTGATGCTAATAGAGTCTATAGTCATTTAGAAGAAAACTCAGTTATTGCAGTAGAACAAAATGGCAATGAAAGAAAGTCATATGGAACAAAGGATCATTTGTTGTTAAATAAAGTCCTAGTGGGGAACTATAAAAAGGGAAGAATTTAAGTATGGCATGGACTGACTACAAAAAAAGCATTTGATAGTATGCCACATTCATGGATAACAGAGTGCTTAAAATGAATAATATATACCCTACACATTACACTGACCATGAAACAGTGACAGAAAACTTTGCAGTTAAGCCATGATAAAGGACAAATTACTATTCCAGGGATAAAAATTCAAACGGGGATATTACAGAGTGACTGTCTCCACTGCTTTTCTGCCTTGCCCATAATCCATTAAGCTGTCTACTTAACAGCTTAGGCTATGGCTATAATTTAGCTCCTAGAAAGCAACAAAGTGTAAAGACTTCTTCTGTTTGTCGATGATTTGATACTGTATAGCTCATCAGATGAGGAACTGAAAGTACAACTAGAAATTTGTCAAAACTTTTTCATATGATATACGAATGTCAAAAAGGACAAGGAAAAAATGGCTCAAAAGACAAAAAGCCAAACGGGGCAGCTGAAATCCCCTCTGAAGTTGCAGAATGCTTACTCAAGCCTAAAAAATCAAGATCCAAAAGATCCAGAAGTAATCCAAGTGCAAAACACAGCTTTATTAAATCCACATAAAACAGATGAGCTCTTTCATTCCAGAACACTAGAACTTTATCAGATACAATAAAATTGCAAAGTCCCCCTTATAAAGACATGTGGAAGTCATCATAATCATGAAATGAAAAAAGACACCCCCCCTTAAAGACATACATTAAAATGCAGTAAAACAGGTGTATGTAATAAATATACTATATAAAATTAGTTTGTTCACTATTAAAACAGAGTATAAATATGTAAAAATGTATAAATTACAGTATTAAAAATCTGTTTATCAAAAAACAACTTTTAAAATATAATGACCATGTAATTTATCTGTCTAATGCTTTGAGCTTTAAAAGGGAGCTGACTGAGATATTTTCATTTAATCTTGGCCAGTTACCTACCACAAAATGTAACTGCCAGTAAAGCTCTGTTTTTTCTAAAAGTATAGACCAAGCTCCACCTCTAATATCAGTTCTTATACTGTCAATTACAAAAAAAATAAACATATGTTCTTCATTGTCCAATATGTGTTTGCTCAAAGCATTGGTTAACTTTTTTGTTTTTATGTCATAGAGGTGCTCATAAATGTGATTTTTTAGTTTCCTGTCAGTTTTCCCAATATAAAAACAGCAACATTTGTTACAAACAGCACAATAAATCACTCTTTCAGAGTTACAGTTCCATCTATGATGAATTTTAAAATTAATATTGTTGATATTAAGTGTCTCTCTTTCGGCTTTTCACGGTTAGGGGTCGCCACAGCAGAACTCCGATCTGCTAATGATTGGCAGTGGATTTTTACAGTGCCAAGTTGCCAGCCCGACGCCCAACCTTCAAAGAAGGCACACCCATTCATGCACGCACCTACCTGTATGTCTTTAATGTTACTCGATCGCGGGGAGGACATGCAGACTCAACACAGAAGGCGCTCCAGCTGAGAATCGAACAGGAGAACCTATTGCTGAGGCGACAATGGTAACCTCTGCACCACTGCAGTGGGTCTTGATGTTAAAAGTGGCCCCTTCCTTAAAGTATTTACAAAAGTGGCACATAAGCACAAATTTGGATACATGAACAAATATGGTTGTTTTGTTTCAAATGCATTTTTTAGGACACTACCTTTTTTATAAACTATGGTTGGAACTGTATCAATGAAGGGTCTAATAGCTTTAGCTTGTCTTAGGATGGACAAATTCTTAAGTATTTGTTTTATTGCAATGCTGTCAGAAGAAAAGACAGTTATTAAGGAAGTCCTATAGTCACTAATGCCTGAAGTAGTGTCTTGAATGGGTATGTCATTATTAGTGTTAGGGCTCTGGTGCCCTAAATCTTCTCCTATCAAAGGTAGATAGAAAGCCCTTTCTCTTTTAACAACTTCAAGTAAAATCTCCATGACAAAATTAACAGGATATCCTCTTTTCAGAAACATAAACTTGAGCGTATCACAGTCAGACAAAAAGTCTTCCATAATTTACACCATCTGTGCAGCATGCACAAATTGTCTTTTCACTATAGCCTTCTGTTTAAGTGGGTGAGAACTTGAATAGTGAAGTAAAAAATTTGAATATGTCTCTTTTCTGAAAATTTTGGATATAAATTTCTTATTTTGATAATCCTTAGCAAGGAAGATGTCAAGGAAGGAAATTTCGTCTAAGTGACGTGTATAAGTAAACTTTAAAAATTCTGTAGTGGAATTAATGTAGGTAATAAATTTGTTAATTAATAACTCGGGTCCATCCCATAAAATAAAAATATCATCCAGGTATCAAGTATAGTGCTTGATGTACCCATAAAAACTAGAGGGAAAAAGGAATTTCTTCTCCCATTGTGTCACAGCTATATTGGTATACAGACCACCACATGCCGGCTCCATAGCTACCCCTTCTTGTTGTAGAAAGATTTCATTGCTAAAAAGAATGAAATTGTTTTTATGCACAATTTCCATTTGGTGAGTGTAAAGTAATGCATCAAAATGACCAACTTTCTTTGCATAAAGGAACTCACTGAACCAATCAAGACCAATACTGTGGGGAATGATTGAGTAAAGGTATTTTATGTCAATAGTCAAAAAGACAAAAGTGTCTTTGAATGGTATCTTGTTGATAGATTCTAGAAAGCTCCAGAAAGCTTTACAGATGTAAGTTTCATTAAAAACAAAATGTTTTAGTTTATGGTCAAGATGTTTAGCCAAGGGGTGTGTAGATGATCCCTTAGCATCTACTATGGGGCAAATGGGTGGTTGTGTTTAATTCTTGTGCAACTTAGGTAAGCCAAACATTACTGAGACTTTAGGATGTAAAACTGATAGGTAGTTCAGAATTTCAATAGAAATAGAACCTTCTATAAAGAGATCTTGTAGTTCACTCCTTATTTTAGTGTAAACACCATTCAATTAATTGATGGAAGATTTTGCAAAGGCTTTCTATTTAAAATAAATAACATCTTATTGTTATAATCATCTAAGTTCATAAGCACACCACCACCCCCTTTGTCTGGTTTCATGATCCTAGTTCTATCCAATACATACTTGATTTCATTAATGGTGATAGTCTCCTGAGTATGGATTTCAGTATTCGTCCCATGCCTACTGTGCAGGTTACGTATATCTAGTTCACACATTCTCTTAAACAGGGAAATCATAGGATGTAAAGGAGGACTGTAAGTGCTGGAAATAGCATGGGGATTAATAAACTGACTAGATAAAGAAGTCTGAAACAGAACTTTTAAGTTCAGCTTGCGAGTGTATAATTTTAGATCCATCAAAGTGGTGGCTACATTACACTTATATTGGGGTACAAAAGTGAAACCCTTTACAAAAATATCACAATGTGAAGTGTCCATACAAACATCAGAAAAATTGTAAACTTTAAAATCACCTAAAGAATTTGTAATGATGTTTCAAGGGGGTAGAATATAGTCATGGTGAATGCTTATAGTGTCAAAAACATCAGTATGTTCAGGAGAATCTACTTCAATTATTTCCTGTTGTTGTTGCGATTGTAAAAAGTTCTCCCTCCTCTGTTGGATTGCCCCCCCCCCGTCGATTGTTGGGGTGATGAGAAGGTGTATACCTGTCTACCCAGTGGTTGTCCTGTGGGGGGGGGGGCTCTGTTCTTTAGATGCTCAGAGCGTCTCAGTGGAGGAAAATCTGCCTGGTCTAAAAAAACTTCCTCTGAACTATTATTAGAGTTTGAGCTTGAGATTTATTAATGAAGGTCCCATTTTCGTCAAAGAATTTAGTACCCCAATCTTGTGAGGGTTGGGGGTTAGGGTATGCTGCACCCTTACTATAGTCAGTCTTATCCCTGATTAATTTTTTCACTTTACATGCTTTTATGTTGGAACACATTTCATCAATGCTCTTAAAAATGTGAATATGTTCATATTTAAAATCTTTATATTCTATATGACTACAAATGTTATTGCCCAAATCACTGGCAGTCTCAATTAATTCATTTATCAAAACTACATTATGTTTGATAATAACATTCATATATTCTATTCCACACTGGTCAAGTATTGCAATAAGTTCTTTAAATAAAGAAGAATCTGGCTATAAACCATTAGGGTAATACCACATGCGTAACCCTTTAGGTACAAGCTTTTCTTTTATGCATTCAATAAAATAAGCATTATCTAATTACAAATGCTTAATTTTAGCAAGATAATAGTCAAACTCTTCAAAAAGAGTGTGTAGGTTAGTATTACCAGCATGAGTCCTGGCTGAATGAACATGATTCAGGTTAATGGAAGCAGGTAACCAGTCTTTTAATACAGGTGCTGATGTTGAGCTGTTAGAATCCTGTGTACCATGAGCTATTTGCTGTCCACAGGGAATAGAAGCTGTAAAAATGCTGGAGATACCAGCCAATGAAGATTTAGAAGGGCCCGAGCTCATTTGGGAGGCATTTGAAAGATTAGAAGCAGTTAAAAAATTTCTCAGGCAGGGAACCACCAGGTTGACTTCTGCACTAAGGCAGGAATTACGTCTGATGTCATCGGGGGATGTGGCACAAAGAGAATCCACTTTCTTAGCCAAATTCTGAACTATAGAAGTAAGTTCTGTTACTGCTCGTTGCAAAACACCAAAATCAGGGTTTTGAGTCAGTAGATGGGGGGATGAAACAAGGCTGTCCTTGCTGGCCATACAAACAACTAGAAAAATGTAATATACAAGGAAAAACTGGCTCAAAAGACAAAAAGCCAAATAGGGCAGCTGAAATCCCCTCTGAAGCTGCAGATTTTTTGGTAAATACATTTTTTAATTCTGTAATTTATACATTTTTGCATATTTATACTTTGTTTTAATAAGTGAACATACTAATTTTATGTAGTATATTTATTACATACAACTGTTTTACTGCATTTTAATGTTATGTCTTTAAGGGGGTGTGTCTTTTTTCATTTCATGATTATGATGCCTTCCACATGTCTTTATACTTTACAATTTTATTGTATCTGATGAAGTTCTAGTGTTCTGGGACAAAAACGCCCATCTGTTTTATGTGGATTTAATAAAGCTGTGTTTTGTACTTGGTTTACCTCTGGATCGATTTTTTGCTTTGAATAAACATTCTGCAACTTCAGAGGGGGATTTCATCTGCCTTGTTTGGCTTTTTGTCTTTTGAGCCATTTTTTTCCTTGTATTTTTCGACATTCTTATATCATATGAAAAAGTTTTGACAAATGTAGTGAAAGTTTTGAAACATGAGGAGAATAAATCTAAGATGATTTCCTCTGCTTAATCTAACAAAACCATATTGGCATCGAGCAGGAATGGAAATCAAACCACAAATAGATAAAAACCAGGCAGCAACTGAATGTGCCAAAAAACAAAAGAAGGAATATAAGGTGAAGGACCAGATGAGAAGGCAAGAAATGTGGAAAATGCATAAATATAGTTGCAAGTATAGACAACTTATGGAATAACCTCATGTTGATCAGGAACAAATGCAGGAATGGTTAACAGAGGCAAATTCAAATCAATAGATGAAAGGTTAACGTTAGCGGCACAAGATAGTGGGCTACATACACATCGGTTTATAAAGCCCATAGAACATGTGGGAGAAACAGACAAAATGTAGGTTTTGCAAAACAGAACTGGAAATAGTTGCACACCTCATTGCTGTTTGCAACATACTAATGGCAGAAGGACTGTAAACTGAAAGGCATAATAATGTGGCAAGACTGTTGCATTAGGGATTGTGCAAACATAATGGCATTGAAGTGGCGGAAAAACAGTGGAAACATGAGCCACAAAGCATCACAGAAAACGATGAAGTCTACATCACATGGGATCACTCATTACCAACAGTTTGAAAAATAGATGCTAGAAAACCAGATATAGTGGTCCAAGAAAAGAAGACAAAAGTAGCTTTGACCATTGAAATTGCCACACCCAGTGACAACAATGTCCTGCATACAGAGAGACACAAAGTCATAAAAAATCAGGATTTGCAAGCAGAAATTAGAGCAATATGGAAGAAAGATACCCAGACAGTTCCAATAATAGTAGGAGCAAACAGGTCTTATAAAAAAGAGTCTACAGTCATATTTAGATATGGTACCGATAAATGTAACTCCATATGACTTGCAGGAGGAGTCATTACTGGGCACATTGTGGGTGCTGGGAAGAGCACTTTTGGCTGACATCAAGGACTGAAACAATACTAATTTCATGAACTTTAATTGAACTTTGACTTAGGAATGGGGTCCATTTCTGTCATGGCATTTGAAACCCAAAAGATTTGGAGAAATTAAAAAAATGGAGAAAACTGTGTTGTGATCCTTGCCTACTTGACAAGGCAAGCTTTCATATTTTGAATCTTCCCAAAAGTAACCAGAACTCCCACATCACCACTGGGGGTTCTTCTTTTGCAAAAAATAGCACTTATAGATAGTTCCAGTCTAGGTGTGAACCTTCTGATTGAGATTTCTCCCAACAGCCAGGCTTTTATACATTGTTGCAATAATGCAATTGTTAGCAGCAACCCCTGTTGATCTACTGCTGCTGACTGTATCTTCCTGTTCAGCAGCATTTTCCTGCAAGCTTTACTGCATCACAGTAGTGCTCTCTCACATGGCAGCACTGCTTAGAAACAAGGCAATTACTGCCTTCTCCATTCTTTCTGGTGTTGGGCTTTCTAAATTGAGTAGGCCCAGATAAGTTGACTGGGTCCACAAAAGGTTTATATCTACCTGTAGGTTCACAGTCTTACATAATGGCTGAGGAAGAGGTACTGCTAGCTACAACTTGATACATTTTTCTCACCATAATAAGTCTAAAGCTTATGACTTTTATGAACGGCTTACAGTGTTTAATTTTATACTTTTTAAGACACACACACACTTGGCAAGGTAAAAAATGGCACTTGCAGTTTTGTCTTGATAAAACAATGGTGAACAAACTTAGGATGCTTACGTCAACTTGTTACACAATAAGACAGAAAATGCTTTCTTCACTGAAAAGAAAAATAAAACTTGGAAAAAAACATATTACTCTGGTTCAGTTTTTGCTTAGGTTTCCAGTCCAGTTGGATGAACCACTAACTTTTCCCTTTTTTAGCTGCAGTGACAGATAGAGCTTTGAGACAACTTCTGACACATTTTGTTAGCTGTTGGTAGCTTGGCTATGCTTCTTAAACAGCTTCCATCTTTCAGTAAAACATGGCCTCCACAGCATGTGCAGATGAGGTATTCTGTGCTCACTGTAGACTAGACGTAGCATTCCCCAGGGAGTACACACACTTCCAGTATAGCTTTACACAATCCAAACTTCTTTGGTATAGAGATCATCCAACTACAGATAACTCAGCGAGCAATACTCACCAGTTTATTTGTTTTAGACATAACAGTGAGGCAAATATGGTGTTCCTTGCTAACAGCAACTCTTACATTTTACTACAACAAACCTTTAAATCTGTGGGCAAGAACCATGCCCAGATAGCTTAGATTCCAACTTAAAGTTTTTAACCTTTTCAAAGAAAGATCTGATAGAGATAAATATGTTTTTGGAGCTTTTCTCCCCATGTCTTGCATGACCAGTAACAAAATGCAAATAGATAAATACATTAAACAAATAATTAGATCTTATCTGGCAGCTGATGTAACTCAAACTCTAAAAGAGAAGGACTGATATACCTGTCCTTAGCTACTAGAACGTTATATGCATCACATTACATAGAATCATTCCTGGGGTGTAATACATTAGGAAAGGAGGTGCAAAACCATCTTTTCAAGGCTAAATTTTTGACCTTGGTTTTTCAATATGTGGGCAAGGGTATGTGCCATTCCTCCCATCACAACAAAAAACAGTGTTTTATGGATTTGCAGCTACATACAGCTCCAATCTCTACAGTGCTTTTTCAGTACACTGTATTATTTATTACACAGTGTTACTGGTGATGAAAGTTTTATTGTGCTTGCCTGTGTGGGTTATGCTCTGAGTAAGCTAATTTCATGATTTCAATCTGGATTCAAAATTAAAGGCATACTTAAATGTAAATTACATAAAACTAATTCAGTTAAAGGTCATGACCTGGAAGTAAAAGGAAGTGTTAATCCTCATAGAATATGGAATGTGCTACAATTAATGACAGTAAGACACTATCTGTTATAACCTATCCTACCTTTGTTTCAGATGAGAAAATTGATTCATAATCATCGTTAAAAATTTGTGGCTCAAAGTTTGAGATGTTGTAGGAGTTTTCAAGAAATTCATCTATATCTTGCAAAGCCCTCTGTGCCCCTTCTTTGGACTGGCACTTATCCATCTGCTGATTGGCTAGGAGATAAGCACCATCATCACACCACTGAAGAACCTTAGCAAAATAAACACAGAAAAATAATGTATCATCAGCACAAGAACTACAACAAATTATACAGTAAATTCTTAACATCTTTGTGTTTACTCACGTTATTAATCACTGGCAGACAGCTTTTAAGTTCAGTCAATGGCACACCTAGACAGTCTCACTATTACAGGAAATACACTCAGTTTTTTTAATAATCAAAGAACAAATCAGCTTCTCTTATTTACTAAATAACTATAGATTAACAGCCAAAATAGCAGATGCAAATTGCAAAACATACATGACAGTAGAAGTTGCATCAAACCTTTATGGAGTTGTATGGATTTTCCTGTAGATAAAATAAGTGAGGTTATCTTCAAAGTACTGCACTCATTTTTCTTACTATATATGAGTGTTTCACTTCATGGATTGTAAGCTGTTTAGGTATGATTTCTGCAAAGACTAAAGCTGTGTCCAGCATAGCATTTAAATCTTTGGTGAAAAAGTTATAGAAATGCAACAGGGTCAGTGAAATGCATACTTTTATGAAATGACAGTGTACTTAAAAATATGGATATACCAACTATTTCAAGTTCTTTTCAAGTACCATGTTAAAAATGGCTTCAAGTAACTAGTACAGTACCTAAAATTAACGCTATGTTGTAGAAAATTTAGTTTAAGGATGTATTATCCATGCACGCTTATACTCAGGGGATGTCCTGTAATAGGGATTATGCCTTTCACATATAATATTTAAGTTGCATTTCTGTTTCAAAGACTTTTGTTTGACATCATACTAGGCTCAGTTCCATCATGTTAAAAAGTGTAAAAGGCTCAAAAACAGAATGTGTCTACCATAAAATCAGAGTTTTTTCAAGGAAAATCCAGTGATATGGAATGCAAGGTAAACACACATGCTTACACGTACACACACGTGCATGTGCATGTACACACACACACACACACACACACACACACACACACACACACACACACACACACACACACACACACACACAAAGGTGTGTGAGAAATTTTAAATACAATACATGTTAAGACCTAACTGAAAACATAACCCTGAGGAAGCATGGTAACCACTGCCTTCCATCTGTAAGATACCTCTAAGTTTTTTGTGAAGACCATGAGGAAGGGTGGTAACCAATTCCTTCCATCTGTAAGATACCTCTTTAAGTTTTTTGTGAAGTTCCAGGGTTTTGTTGAGGGTTGCATCCTTCAAAGACAGTTTATTGTCCAGGACATCACAGAAGTGTCGCAACTGATTGCAGCGCTGACAGATTAACTCTATTGCATAATGATGATTTGAAGCCAGCTGATTTCCTTGTAATATCACAAGATGTGCTCTTCCTGTTACATCCTGAAAGAAAAATAATTTTCATTAATGCAACAGTTAAAAATGTCAATTGGCAATGAAAGCACAAACATTCCAGTTTCTGTAAAAGTTCTTCACGAGAAGCTGAACTGAAGAAGGGTTTTTCCCCCCTACGGCACAAAACATCAGTATCACACAATGAAACGCAACTCGGGCATCATTTTTTATTAAATTCAAAGATACCTTAATTTCTCTTTGCTTCACCATTGAATATGAACAACTGCCAATGGCATTCTGATACAAAAGACAGTCACAGTAGGGCCTTCTTTAGCTTTGCAACAATAACAGAATAAAGACATTTGAACAGTCATTGACTAAATGGCTGTAAAACAAGTGAGAATCATCGTATAATAGATGAAAACTTTTCCTGCACTATGATATAAGATGTTGGTTTGCAGCCGGAAAACAAATATAAATTTAAATGGCTTTTAAAGTACAGCTGCTTTATGTGGACATGAATTATGGAAAACTGGAGCATCCCAGTATGAATCCATGACAAATGCTCCAGTTAATTCTCACAAAACTGCATTTTGCACATTTTTGGTTATAAAATGGTAAGAAAACACACAGATTAGGGCAGTGGTAAGAAGAGCGAAATATAGTAAAAGGAGTCTTGAATGGGAAACAACACACTGTTTTCACATTTCAGACCACCCTCAAATAGAACTGAAGAGTTTACATGTATGCATCTACTAAAGAAAACTGTATGCCATATCTATTTTCAGGAAGTGATAAAGTCTTAGTTCTGTTTTTATAACTATTGAACTTACAATTTATCAATTATCAAAATTCTTTGTGAGCACAACTGTATTTTAAAAATGATTTTTACATCACCGGTAGTGACTGCAGAAGAAAACTCACTATCTCACACATGCCACTCACCCACACACAGGCACACAATCATCTACACATCAAATACCCACACACAGGCATACAATCACCTCACACATCAAACACCCACACACAGTTATACACAATCACCTATACTCAAAATGATATAGTTGTCTATCAGGCTGCCAAAAGCCGTGGGAATGCTCAACTAGAATTTACTATGAAGACAGACACCCTGGAAGCAAAAAAGAACTTCTCTTTGCAGTAATAACCATGGACACTGAGATTCAGCTCAGGACACAATATATTAATACTTTCTTTGTAAAACCTAGGGTGTACTCACAAAGGGAAAGTAGACCTATATCCAGAAAAGGCCCTAGTCCTTTTACACCTAAGAGTGGTATTTTAGTACCAGTAAAATAGACATGACCAATATACCCAACCAGGAATGCTCAGTAGAGGTAGCAAATGTACCACAGAGAGGTATCTTTTTGCCTTATCAGTCAGCCAGCATCCCACTGAATCCCCAAGAAATACATAGTAGACACTCCAAATAACCGGTAGACAAGTTTGTTTCTCGGTCCTTTATTGATGCATCCTATAAACTAAAATAGTCTAAAATTATCTCTAAGTATGTCCGGACATTGGAAAAGAACCAGGACAGCAATGTTTAAACTGTAATGACAGTAAACAAAACCAAAAAAGAATTCCTTTTCTCCAGAGGAAAAGTGCCATAATGTGAGAATGGGAAGGTACCTTCAGGAAATTATAGACATACATTGTTAAAGCTATGTATTTGTACACTAAAAGTAATCATATTATATTCACACCTTCTTTCTACCTTTAGCCATAACTGTTTGAAACATCATCTTGATGAAAGGAGTGTGAGGTATTGTCACAACAACACTATCACAAATCAAATGAGGACACTAGGCATTAGGTTTTGGGACTCGTCTTCTTAATCAGTAGTAAAACTAATGATTCATGTTGGCCTTGAACGAATGAAAGGTCAATGGGATGTTTAATGTACAAGTAAAAAAGCACCATCACTCGAAAACATTCAGCAGACCTTTATTTCTGGAAATCTTTGCTGGTTTAAAACATTCTTTACTGAACTGATGATGTATATAAGAAAACAAAACCTCCTCTTGGGGTTTCTTTTGCAAGAATCTCAACATTCCTAAAAACAGACTGTAACTGGGAGAATGCATAATGCCAGTGGTAAACTTATAAGTGATCATAAGAGATTGGTTAAGAATTTGTTGATTACTTCACTTCTTATATGACCGTAATAAATTGCCAAATACTGCTAGAAGAAGGTCTTACCCACAGCCACAATTATTCAGTTGCTGACATTGGAAAACGTGAGATAATATAATGAGTTTTTAGTAAACTCTGGAGAGAAGGGGAACATGTTTTAAGAACAGGCTATTTCACCTGGATTTATATCAGTCCATTTTTGGTTAATCACAGGTATCTTTTTAATGCAAAAGCTTATCATGACTTCCTTGATTATACTTGGGACACTAAGACCCCAGGGTAGACATTTAATTGTGACTATTCCAACTTCCACATTAAAAACAAGTTTTCTCAGTTTATTGTAACTAAATGTTGAAATCAACTTTTCTTTTTCTTCTTTTGGCTTTTCCCGCTTAGGGGTCACCACTGCGGATCACCTGTCCGCTCATGATTGGCAGTGAAGTTTTATAGTGTCAATTTGCCAGCCCAGCACCCACCCTTCCACAGAAGGGGCACACATGCACGTACTCACACCTAGGAACAATTTAGAATGTCCAATCCACCTACAGCATGTCTTTGGGATGTGGGAAGAAACCAGAGCACCCGGAGGAAACCCACGTAACCACAGGGAGAATATGCAGACTCTGCACAGAAGGCACCCCAGCCAAGAATCGAACCGGAGAACCTCTTGCTGTGAGGTGACTATGCTAACCGCTGCACCACCATGGCCACCTTAAATGTTGAAATCAACTACCTCTCACTTAAATCAACTACTTCTCACTTAAATTCAGCATCATCAGTCATCCTTCCATTCTGTAAAATACTTGGCTGATTTGGGTACACCAAACCTCTCCAATCATAGCATCAGTCTCTCAGTCATCCTGTGGTATATTCAAGGATTCTCAGGTAAGTAGAGAGACATAATCCCTGCAATATGTCCTGAGCCAGCCCTAGAACCTCCTCCCATTACAGACATCTGGTACACCTCCAATAGGAGGTGCCTAGTGGCATAGTCACGAAGGGCCCATGGCATCTCAGTTGTCGCCTTTGAACACAAAGGATCAGTACTTGTACTATAAGATTTTCTGAGACTGCCTAGCTACTCAGTCTATCATGGAAAGTAAACCACATTACCCACTGAAGGAACCTCATTTCAGTCACTTGTATTCATAGCTTCTCAGACACTGCCCCAAACTCATAATCATTGTGAAGGACACAGAATGACAAGCAAACTGAGACTTTTATCCCATGGCTCAGTATTTATGTACCAGTACAAATTGGTAAAAGAACTGCAGCTCTGCTGCCTCTGCATCCAGTGAGTCCACCCATCACTCAGCATTCACTCACAAATAAGACCTCAAAATACTCCTCCTCAAAAGATACCAGCCCCTGTTTCACCTAAACAGACTACCCGCTCTTTTCTGGGAGAGAACCATGATCTCTGATTTGGAGGTGCTGATGTTCATCCTGGACACTTCACATTCTGCAAGAACTCTTACTAAGTTTAAAGCTATATTGGGCAAATCAGCAACATGTTAAGACTAAAGACGTTTTAATTTGAATTTTTAGTTATAGAACAATCTTTTTATGAGGTTCAACATTTCTAACTCCATTATATTTATTACCTTTACTTCTGCTGCATACTTCTACTTGTAATTAGATCCAGTGTACCTATTTTTTGTTTTGTTTTTTTACACATTTTTCCTGTATACTTCTAACTTCCCTTTCTATGACTATTTTTCCATTCTGTATACTAAATGTTGGACCTACTTTCACAGCTTGTTAGTTCATCATCTAATATATTTCCTTTACATGCATATCTATCAATCTATCTATGTAGCTATCTATATTTCTATTATTTATCCCTCTCTGCCTTTCTCTAATCTTACACACTATAAAATGTTTCACGTATATGTGTAGTTATGGGTACCCACTGTGTTCTTTTGTTTTCTACTTTTTGTACAATAATGCTTTTGCATGACTTCCAAGATGGCAATACATTTAGTAACAGATTAATTTCAACAATCCGAGTGTGAAAACAGAAACTCAGAAGAGAGAGAGCCAGTAAACTCATATTTTAGAGTACATCTGAATAACTGGCTAGTAAGTGCACTGCCTGGATGCCAGCAAAAAAGAAATTCAGAGAACCTGAAAGAAAATCAACCACAAAAGGTGAGAAAAAAACACTGACTAGGAAGAATTCTACAGTTATTCAGCAAAAAATAGTGCAAGCTCTCACTTTGGTGTAAGACATAACTTTTAGTAAATTAGAGGAAAAAATAAGTCAAATGTACTCAGAGTTGATTAAAAGAAATAAAACACTGAAGAGTTTGGTGTACATCCACTCAAATAAAAAAGGCTGAAAAAAATGGAAGAAGCTGTGATACTGCCAGACCAGATATTTGGAATTTTTTAAATAATCATATGTAATTTGTGAATATCAATATGATTCATATGCTTGTCTTACAAATGTAAGAGAATTATATATTATGTGAATATTAAACTACTGGCGCAGAAGAGTATGTAAAGTGCTGAGCTAAAATGTAACCACAGTGTACCCTACTAGAAAAGAACAGTAGGTTTTAATAGTAGAAGCTGGAACAAACATAGTTAACTTGCAAAACTGCAAGAAAATAAGCTGAAATTGTTTTACAATGGTGTTATCTCTTAAAACAGACACAATGTCTACAGCTAGAGGTTTTTCTATTGTCTTGAAAAAGAAATAATTACTAGGTTTAAAATGTAAACGTGTTTAATTGTTTTACGACTTCCAGTTCTAGGCAAACATCTGAAAGATACTGTATGTACTTCTCACATAGAGATGCTAACATTTTGTTAAGTTTCTATTAGCCTGGGAACTGAAGGCAGGTGACAAAGAGTGATGTCATCTGGGCTGACCCAGCAGCAATGTTTGATAGTAATTTAAGAACTCTCTCAGAGACAGATTTTGAGCATTTTGAATTTTGTTTTTGACCTGGAAACATCCATCTGCTGCACTTCTGCCTTGCTCTGTAAGTAAGTCTAGGGTACAATAATTTCTTTTAGATATAGTTAGGAATATAGTAAAGATTAGTTTAGATGTTTTCTGTATTTATTTGAGACTGTCCTGCAATGTTGTTTTAAAATATTTCCTGTGATTCTGAACTCTGTAGTTACTGTGCTGTTTGAGTATTGTCTTGTTCTTTTATTATTTATTATTAAATCTATTTAAACCTTTTAATTGTGGCTGGACTGTTTAAAGATATTTAAGTTCTTAGGGAACTTGCATATGTATTTGGTGACACTGTATAGGCCACTCTGACAGCCTTGCTCTTGGTCACACTTATCATTTGGATAACAGTAACATTACACATTAGGATTGGGCACCCTTTGTAAGGGCCTTATAGTAGCTGATAGGTAGTGGATGGTGGTAGTGATAACAACCTTATAGTCTGGGCAGAAAGGGGCATAGCTAGTAAACCTGTGCCAGCCTTCCCCAGGAGTGTCTGTGTGTTTGTATATACATCAAATCTCAAAGTGTGTGTGTGTGTGTGTGTGTGTGTGTGTGTGTGTGTGTGTGTGTGTGTGTGTGTGTGTGTGTGTGTGTGTGTGTGTGTGTGTGTGTGTGTGTGTGTGTGTGTGTGTGTGTGTGTGTGTGTGTGTGTGTGTGTGTGTGTGTCTGAGCTACTCGGGCAGGGACATGAAGCACTGGTTGGAAAGAGAGGGTGCTGGAGGTTTTGAAATGACCACTCAGCTGAGATATTAACCCTATAGCTATGCCAGTGGGAGTCTTACTGGGGATATGGAGAAAGAGGCAGAAACCAGCCCCAGACTGGCTGAGATCTCTGTGTGCTCTTAAGGGAAATTGTACTTTACTGTGTGTACTTGTTATCTTCCCAATTTGTACCTCCCTTACTCGTGCTGACAAGGAGCCAGTTGGCTGAAATGTCCCAGGCTAAAGGACTGATGCATGCCAACCTGACTAAAGCAGACATGATTGCAGCTTTAGTAACAGCTGCATCACAAAATAGCAACCAGGAGGACAGACTGGCTGTAGAGATGTACAACTCTCAGAAAATGGACAGCTCAACCTTTCCACAGAGGAGTTCAAAATCTGTCTGGAGTTAAACAGGCTTGAGCTAGAGGCCACACATTTGGAAATAGAAGCAGCAGAGAAATAGAGATGTCTTGAGACCGAGGAAAATAAGAAACTGTGACATCTGTAGGCTAAGGAGAAGGAGAGGCAGAGGCAACATGAAAAGGAGATGCTGACTATTCACCAGATTCATGGAGGTAATGCAGAAGGGAGTAACCGAACCTCAAAAGCCACAAAGGTCAGTAAATTTCTTCCACAATTCACAGATGGGGATAATTGTGATAGTTTCATTCATATGTTTGAAAGGGTATTGTAAGCAGGATAATGTTGACCAAGGGCTCTAGGTACGATTCCTGACCGCCTTACTCCATGGTAAAGCTGTAACTGTAAATTTCTAAACTGTCTGATACTAATTGTTTAAATTATAATACTGTAAAAAAATGTTTGCTAGAATGAAGCTTACAGGAAAATGTTTCATGACCATAGATGCAAGGCAGATGAAAGTGTGTGTGAATATATTGCTAAACTAAGCACTTATTTTCATAGGTGGGAGAGTGGATGTCAGGTCACCAGGGCTGGCAGACCTTTTGGTGAGGGAACAGACCCTTTGCACTTTGTCTGAGGACATGAAATTCTGGTTAGCTGATAGACAATGCACTACTGCAGATGAGTTGGGGAAGAAGGGAGACCTATACCTAGCAAGCAGGGCATTGCTGCACAGGAAAGCGACACCTAGTGCTGCTCATGGGTCTAAGGGAACCAATGGTGGGCAGCCCAGACTACCCCAGCAGAGTCAGCCAGTAGCAGGGAAAGCCACTAGTCCAGGTACCCCTCCAGAACCAGGGGTTAAATGTTTTACATGCAACCAGTGGGGCCATGTAGCATACAGATACCCATGGAGGCAAGGTGGGAGAGCCAGTAAGTGGGAATGACAAAATGCCAACAGTAGGTTGTCTCGAGACAACAAGGGTACCAAACACCCACAAGAGGTTATACCCTATCTTACTGAATGGGAAAGAGGCCATGGCTAAGAGAGAGACAGCCTCTGACCTAACCATTTGGAAGCCTGCAATGGTTACAAAGGAGCACTACTTGCTTGGGCAGTCTACTCCCATCAGAGCTTTAGGAGGGACCCCCATTCCAAATACCTTTGGCTAGGGTTCACCTTGACTGGGAGGGTGGAAAAGGAAGCCAGCAAGTAGATGTTTTTGAGGGGTTTTACTTCAGAGTCTCAAATTGCTGAAATCTCAAATCTTAGCATTTCGAGACCATGAAGCTGAAACCATCAGAACACCGACACTTACAAAGCCGAAAACAGAATGCTGAGCACACAGCACACACCACACACAAACCACAACACCCACACCACAAAACAAATAAACACACCAAAACACCACACAGGCACACACCTACAATACAGAAATGCAGGGGGGCAAGCCCCCCCTGCACCACCCGCAACCCCCCTACTTATATATACCAACTCCGATATTGCACAAACAGAAAAAAAAAAAATAATCACACACAGACATTCTACAGTCCCTCGCGCACGCGTGCACGTACACACGCACACACACACACACACACACACACACACACACACACACACACACACAAACACCAACACATCCAACACTCACACCTCAACTTACACCTCCCTAACCTAACCCACACGTACAAGTCAGGAAAAACACTCACATACACTCACTGGGTCTATTTTATATATTCAAACGCTTAATTGTTCAATCACTAAAGATCGAAGGTGCAGTGGTTAGCATCGTCACCTCACAGCAAGAGGTTCTCCGGTTCAATCCTTGGCTGGGGTGCCTTCTGTGTGGAGTCTGCATTTCCTCCCTGTGGTCGCGTGGGTTTCTTCCGGGTCCTCCGGTTTCCTCCCACATCTCAAAGACATGCTGCAGGTGGATTGGACACTCTAAATTGGCCCTAGGTGTGAGTGTGTGTGTGTGTGTGCCTTCTGTGGAAAGTTGGGTGCGGGGCTGGCAACTCGACACTGTAAAACTCCACTGCCAATCATGAGTGGACAGGTGATCCGCTGTGGCGACCCCTAACCAGGAAAAGCCAAAAGAAGAAGAAGACTAAAGATCGAACTTTAGTGATCAAACAATTAAATGTTCAAATATATTAAAAAATAAAAAAAAAAACAAAAATAAACAAAAAAGAAAGAAAAACTTAAGGGTGTAAAGCAGGGGGACAGGCTCCCCTGCACCCCCCCCCCCACAACCCCGCTATTTAAATATACCAACTCTAAGATCACACTAAAGTGTAGGAAATGGGAAATATTCTATTTCTGCACTTTAGCACACTGAGGTGCGATCATAGAGTTGGCATATTTAAGTAGCGGTGGGTGTGGGGGTGCAGGGGGGATTGCCCCCTGCTTACACCATTTAGTTTTTCTTTTTTGTTTTGTAAATATTCATTTTTAATATATTCAAACATTTGATTGTTTGATCACTAAAGTTCAATCTTTAATGATTCAAGCAATTAAGCATTCGAATATATAAAATAGATCCCACTCATTTACCTGACATTCCGAACACCATCCCAAGCAGACACTTCATGTAACGTACCAGAAATGCATAAGCGCGGATTCAAGATATTCAAATTCACTCTTATGCACTTTTTGCATTCTGAAGTTTCAGCTTCATGGTCTCGAAATGCTAAAATTTGAGATTTCAGCAATTCAAGATTATGAAGTGAAACTGTTTGAGGATACAATCATCTGCAAAGCCTTCTCCTCCTCCAAGCTCCTAGCAAAAACCCAATTAGCGTTCTCCAAAACAGAAACCTGGATGCAATCCAACCACCTGGCTCTAAATGCAAATAAAACTAAACGTATGATTTTTTTCCCCTACTAAAAACTCGATGATTGAGAGAAACTCATTCACCATACACAGCCAGAACAACACTCCCCTTGAACTTGTTCCCAACACCAAGCTTCTCTGCATCATCATTGATGAAGAACTAAAATTTGATAACCACATCCACTGCTCAATCAAGAAAACCCACCAAAAACTAGGTCTCCTCTACAGGCACACCGCTTCATCACCCCCTCAACCAGAAAAACCCTTGCATCTACCTTCCTTCTCCCCTCTCTTATGTATGGTGCCCCCCTGTTCACCAATCTCCATCTTGGCTTACTATCAAAACTCAAATCTTGCTACCACAAAAATCTGCAAATTTGCAACCAACTTAAAAAAACTCATCCCACCACTGCCACTCCCTCCACACCCTCAAATGGCTTGAACTACCCAACTATTTTTGTTACCTACAACTCAACATTACCTACAAGCTTATCTTTAAATCTGCCAACTGCCCTTTTTTTGCTACATCCTTAAAACCCTATATTCCCAACCGTTCACTCAGATGCAAAAACCAAAATATCCTTCAGGACCACAAACCATCACACCCTCCTGGCCAACTATTTCTGTCCTACTCTTTAGCTAAACAGTGGAACTCTCTACCCTCCCACCTACACAACCTACCAAACCATACCAATTTCAAATCTCAGCTATTCTCTCATCTTTCTTCCAAATGGGAATGTCCATGTCACACTCCAACATAATCCCTAACCCCTTTCAAACCCCCTCTCTTTTCTACCATGCTCTGTAATCTTCTCCATTTTACCATATATTACTGCTTATATCTCAACCAAAGTCAATCTGTCCCCTACCAGTGACAGATTTTCTCTTTTCTACCTGATGTACTGTACTTTCCAAATATATATACTGATACTTCCTCCATGCACAAGGTTCACCTTACCTACTGAGGGCTAGTAACTATACGTTTAAATGTTATTCTACTAAGGTCTTATAACTTTATGTTTAACCTTTCTGTTTGAACTATTGTTTTCTATTGTAACATGTAAAATGTAATGTCTTGGAACTTTTCTCCCTGGGCCACCAGTGAAAACGGGCTCTTTATGGCCCAGTGGACTTCCCCAGTCATCAAACTTAAATAAATAAATAAATATCCCTGCAGATGTCCTGATAGGGAATGGTTTTGATAATGCAGTACTGTGTATGCATGCAGTTACATGCAATCAGGCTTGGAGACAAGCATGTGGGTCTAGTAGCCTAGGGGAGACCCAGACAGACCGCACACTTGCAGCCAGAAATGGTGATGTTGTTACTTCCGGAAGGGATCTACCCTGTAGCTGTGAGACTGAAGGTGAGCCGCAGCTGCTTGTGGGTACTGATGTTCCCCTGGACAGAGTGACTGCAAGGGCAGAGATGAGTAGTAGTACCCAGGCCGACAGTAAGGTGCTGCTGTCAGAGAATACCAGACTTCCTGTGGAAGGGAAGCTGGGAAGGATTACTAAGAGAGAGTTGAGACAGGCTCAGCTCTCAGACCCTACATTACAAGCGCTGAGGGAGGTAGCTAGTGAGGCACCTGATTCTCAAAGGAAGGGAGAATTTGTACACTGGGACAAAGGGTTACTCTATAGACAGTGGACCTCTGAGGAAGGGCTAGGGAGTGAGAGAATACAGTAGCTGGTAGTGCCCAGTGCCTACTGTCTGGCACTTCTAGCCATAGACCATGATATTCTCTTTGCAGGCCATATGGGCATAAAACATACAAAGAGACATCGTATGCAGAATTTTTATTGGCCTGGGATTTCCAGAGCTGTAACAGGGTACTGCAGGGACCTGTGAGCATTGCCAGAAGGTAGGCAAGGCAAGAGACAAGGTAAAAGCTTGCTTGATGCCTTTGCCTGTGACTGAGGAGGATATCGTGGGGCCTCTGAGTACCTCAAGTTATACAGGAAAAAGTATATCCTACTGGTAGTAGATTATGTTACCAGATACCCTGAGAAAGTGGCTCTGTCCTGCATTGAGGCAGAGAAGGGGGCAAATGCTTTGCTAGAGATTTTCAGCAGGGTAGGTTTTCCAAAAGAACTACTGACTGACAGAGGTGCCAATTTCATGTCAAACTTGTTGGATTGTCTGAAGAAGTACTGTGGGGGTGAAGCACCTAAAGACGACCCCCACCATCCCCAGACTAATGGTCTTGCTGAGAGGTTAAACTCTACACTCAAGATGATGTTACGGGCATTTGCAGACCAGTTTAAGAGAAACTGGGACAAATATTTGCCCCATCTGTTGTTTGCTTACAGACAGGTTCCTCAGGAATCCACAGGTTTTTTTACCCTTTGAGTCGCTGTATGTCACAGGGTGTGGAGACCTCTAGATTGGATTAGAGATGAGTGGGAGGGTGAGTGAATCCCACAAGGATTCTGTTGTGGCACATGTCCTAAACCTTAGGACAAGATTTAGGGAACTCATGGGCTTGGCCCAGGAGAACCTGACAGAAGTCCAATAGCAGGAAAAGGTCTGGCATAACAGGAATGCTTGAGCTAGTAATGGTTCTCATTCCTGTCAAACATAACAAGCTGCAGGCAGCCTGGAAGGGACCCTACAAGTTGGTAAGGAAAGTCAGTGATGTTAACTACATGGCAGACTGCTAGGCATGAGACAGGGGCACAAATTGTACCATGTTAACATGATTAAACCTTACCATGATAGGTAGGCCCTTGTGCTGAGTATTTGCAGTGGGTTGCAGGAGGAGTCTGAGGGGGATCTGGTGACTGATCTCCTCAATGAGGCTCGGTCTGACACCTCCGTGGAAGGGGTAGCAATATCCCAGCAGCTATCTTCTACCCAGGTTTGAGAAATCTGAGCAGTGTTACAGGAGTTTGGGGACATGTTCACTGGGAAACCAGGGTGAACCCACCATGTGGATACAGGACCCCGAAGGCCTATGAAGCAGGCCCCTTATAGGGTGCCTGAGAGAGTCAAACAGACTCTGAGGGAGGAGATACAGGAGATGTTGGAACTAGGGTTAATTCAGGAGTCCAGCAGTCCCTGGTCTTCCCCAGTGGTGCTGGTACCAAAGAAGGATGGCAGCTCCAGGTTCTGTGTGGAATACAGGAAATTAGTCATACAGATTCAGATGCTTACCCCATGCCTAGGACAGATGAAGCCCTAGAGCAGCTGGGTGGGACTAAGTATCTTACCACCATTGATCTTACAAAAGGTTACTGGCAGGTGCCCTTGACTCCCAGTGCTAGAAAGAGGTCAGCCTTTGTGACTCCTTTTTACTTGTATGAGTTCACAAAGATGCTCTTTGGGATAAAAAAATGCCCCAGTGACTTTCCAGAGTCTGGTAGATTGTATCCTAGCAGGAGCAGGAGATTTTGCCCTTGCTTACCTAGATGATGATGTCATCTACAGCCATTCCTGTCAAGAGCACCTTCAGCATGTCAGGGAGGTGCTGGGCAGACTACAGAGGGCAGGGTTGACCATTAAGCCCAGCAAATATCAGGTGGGTATGGCAGAGGTCTTCTACCTGGGACATAGAGTGGGGAGTGGTAAGACCAAGCCAGAACCTGCCAAAGTGGAAGCCATTCAGGCATGACCCACTCATGTTACCAAAAAGCAGGTGAGGGCATTCTTAGGGACAGCAGGGTACTACAGAAAGTTCATCTCCAGTTATAGTACCATAGCTGCTCCCCTCAGACCTGACAAGAAAAAACAGGCCAGATAAGTTAGTGTGGACCCCCAGCATGTGGGTAGGCATTCCAGAAGCTTAAAGAAGCTTTTGGAGGACCCCCTGTGTTAGCCAGTCCAGATTACAGCAAAGAATTTGTTGTGCAGGTGGATGCTTCAAACCATGAGGTGGGGGCTGTACTTAGCCAGATTTCCTCAGAGGGAGAAGAGCACCCAGTGGTACATCTCAGTCAAGGGCTCTAACTGAAGGAGTTATGCAGCTGTAGAAAAAGGAATGCTTAGCCATAGTGTGGGCACTGCAGAAACTTCAGCCTTATCTGTATGGAAGGAAATTCACTGTAGTTACAGACCACAATCCCTTAACATGGCTAGATCGAGCCAGCCAGCAAAATGACAAGTTACTAAGGTGGAGCCTAGGTTCGCAAGCATGTGATATGACAGTGCAGCACTGCAGTTGTGTTAGAATGCCAATGCAGATGGGCTCTCAAGACAGGGAATGGGTATGGTATTCCCAGATAGGCTTAACCCTCTCAAACAACATTTCTCAAGGGTCACTTGAAAAACTATCTTGAGTTTTCGGGGGGGGGGGTTGTGACACTGCCAGCCTAGCTATCTGGAATTTTGTAAATAATCATATGTCATTTGTGAACATTAATATGATTCATATGTTTGTCTTACAAATGTAAGAGAACTATATGTTATGTGCATATTAAACTACTGGTGCAGACGTGTATGTAAAGTACTGAGCTAAAATGTAACCACAGTGTACCCTACTGGAAAAGAGCAGAAATGTATATAAACTATATACTTGTGCAAATGTATGTTTTAATAGTAGAAGCTGGAACATACAGAGTTAACTTACTTCTCACACAGAGATGCAAAAATTCTTAGTTTCTGATAGCCTGGGAAATGAGAGCAGGTGGGAAAGAGTGATGTCATCCAGGCTAACCCAGCAGTAATATGTGATATTAATTTAATAACTCTCTCAGAGAGTAAGACAGTACATTTTGTGTTTTGTCTTGGACCTGGCAGGAACATCTATTCTGCGTTTGCCATGCTCTGTAAGTAAGTCTAGGGTACAGTAATTTCTTTTAGACATAGTTAGGAATATAGTAAAGATTAGTTTAGATGTTTTCTGTATTTATTTGAAATGTCCAGCAATGTTGTTTTAAAATATTTTCTGTGATTCTGAACTCTGTAGTTATTGTGTTGTTTTGAGTATTGTCTTGTTCTTTTATTATTTACTATTAAATATATTTAAATTTTTTTAATTGTGGCTGGTTTGTTAAGAAATATTTAAGCTATTAGAGTACTTGCATATGTCTTTGGTGGCACTGTATAGGCCACTCCAATAGCCTTGCTCTTGGTCACACTTACCATTTGGATAATAGTAACATTACATAGTAGGACTGGTCATCCTCTGTAAGGGCCTTAGAGTAGCTGATAAGTAGTGGTTGGTGGCAGTGATAACTACCCTATAGTCTGGACAGAAGGAGGCATAGCTAATAAACATGTGCCACCCTTCCTCAGGGATGTCTATGTGTTTCTATGTAAATCAAATCTCAAAGTGTGCGTGTGTGTGTCAGCTACTTGGGCAGAGACACAAAGCACTGGTTGGACAGAGAGGGTGCTGGAGGTTTTGGCTTGACCACCCAGCTGAGATCTTAACCCTATAACTGTACCAGTGGGGAGTCTTATTGGGGATCTGGAGAAAGAGGAAAAGACCAGCCCCAGACTGAGTGTGATCTCTGTGTGCCCTTAAGGGAAATTGTACGTCACTGTGTATCTACTTGTCATCCTCCCATTGTGTACATCCCTCACTGGAGCTAGTGGTGAGGATTGAGGCTCCTTGATTACTGAGCTAGTGCAGGGGCATCACAGAAGCTTTAAACAGATATTCAGATGAGGTGATAAAACTGTTAAAATCAGAAGTCAAAATGAAGAAAAGGCTGGTTAAACATAAGTCTGCTCAATAAGAGATGTTTCAAAAAATAATATAATTAAAGGACAGAGTATATAGAGAAAACACAAGATTTTCTGCTGTACCAGAGAACCTGGAAGAAACAGACTGTATTAATTTTATGAAAGCACAGATAAGCAACTGAACTGGTAATACACAGCAGGAGTTGTTTATTGAAAGGGCATATTCTATGTATGCTCCAAACCTGGCCATGAGAAAGCAACCTAGACCTTTAATAGTAAAGATACAATCCTACCAGGAGAAGGAGTTGATTCTGACAAAACTGTATCAGAAGAACAAAGTACTAAAAGTGGGAGACAACTATGCACACAGAGGAATATTATCTACATACCCAATTGTGACAGCATTTTTGTAACATGCTGTTTACCTTTTGTGAGACTTTCATTGCATCTTTCCTACAGCCCACATTGTAATGATTCTGTACGTGCCATATGTATTTACACACGATATAATTTCTGTGTGATTTTGAATGCTTACTGTCAGTTTGACTATGCAACAGAATGTTTTGTTGCATTTGTTACATATCTATATTCTAGGGATGAGCCAGAAGGTTACCCAATAGCATCAGACGTCTCCCCAGTTAATAAAATAAAATAAATAAAAATAAATAAATAAACACATAAACTGATGATAATTAAATGCACTATGTTACTGCAAATGCATCTTGATGTGATATGTACAAGTTAAAAGCCTTCTGAGTCATAGAACACATCACTAAGAAGGTATGTATCTTCTTGAGGAAGGAAGTCTGTCTTCCTTCAGAAGAATGGAGATGCTTTAACTGGGATGCATATCACCTGATGTGATTAATTTGCACAAAATCCAAGTAAGGAAGTCTGAACATATTAGGGTCCACTTCTTTTACTTAGGCATATTAACAACTTCTGCAACTTCTCCTTTCTATATGTAAAAGCAGGGCCAGCCTTTGGTAAACAGGTGACTTAGGCAAACATGCTCCATGCTCCCCACCCCCATCACCACCAACTGATCCTGGCCTACTCACACTATCTAGGTTACTTTTTTCCTTATGTTTTTTTCTCACAGTTTATCTTACTCTTCATTTTTTCAGCAGTTATCAAGACTATACTCTGATGACTGTGCAATAAAAAATATGCAATAAGCTGGGGGATCTGTGGGCTACAATCGGTGTTCTAGATGTTCTGAGGTGAATTAACTTTTTTCACTCAGTGAATGCCTAAAAATGATCAGTGAAAGAAATTTAACATCACCCTTCAACTTCACTTTTTCCTGCATCCCTTCAACAAGTCCTAACTGATGAAGACCACCAAGTAATAACTAGATTAAGCAGGGGGCTGCTAAGGATCCAAACGCCATGGGCTACAGATGCTCTGAGGTACAGTTTAGAAGTTTTTTAAATACATGTTTTCATTCACTGACTGCCTAAAAAACAAAAAAAACAGATGACTGCAAACTGGGAGCCATTATTGAATCCCCAAATGATGTGGATACTCTACAAAAGGGCCTTACAGAAACAGATGCTTGGTGCCAGAGCCATGGGCTCAAGCTCAATGCCAAGAAATGTATTGTTATCCCCTTTGGGAAAAAACATGTATCCATGAATTACCATATAGGTGGCAGTACACTAAACACAGAAAGTGTGATAAGAGACTTAGGGACACAGGTGGACAGTGGTCTCACCTTCGATAACCACATCGCCACAACAGTCAGGAAATCCTTCTATGTGGCACACCTCATCACAAAGGGCTTTTCATCCAGAAAAAAGGAGGTCATTGTCCCACTGTACTCATCCCTCATTAGACCCATCATAGAATACAACGCCCCATTTGGTATGTACCTCTCAAGACATCTGCAACAACTGGAAAGGCCTCAGAAATACCTCACTAAAAGAATCACAGGCCTAAAGCAGATGCCCTACGCTGACCGCCTTAAAAAACTCCAGCTATACTCTGTCGCATATCGTCTACTCAGAGGCGATCTCTGCTTAACATACAAGGCCATGCCAAACCCAGAGCTGTTGGACATGCTACACTTAAAGAAATCCCAATCCCTCAGAGCTACACGCTCCAGGGATCTAAACCTTGTCATCACAATAAACAAAACATGCTGGAGGGATAGGTTCCTGACCCTAAGACTCCCCAGACTCTGGAATAGATTGCCCATACATGTCAAGCAGAGTGCCTCTTTGGACCTCTTCAAGAGGAACCTTGACGATTGGATGGGAGAAAGGAAATTCACCCCAGGGATCACGTCAGTCGCCCTGCTAGACAGGGGTCCAGGAAAGTAAATAATGTGGGAAGAAATAGCCAGGGAATTGTTATGGCTAGGCTTGTATAGGCCCTAGGGCTGATAGCCTAGTACCAACCTATGAACCTATGAACCTATGAACCTATGAATGAGAAAAATGCAGCCTTACACTTCAACCTTGTTTTTTTTTTTTTTTTGCATCCTTCCAGCATAAAGACTACAATGTAATAACTACATTGGGAATAACTGTACTAAGCCAGAGGGGCTACCACAAGCTATGAGGTTTTTAGACACTCTGAGATGTACTTCAGAGTTTTTTAATCAACCTTTTTATCCGGTAACTTCTTGAGCAAAAAAAAAAAAACATGATTACAGAAAGAAAGTCAGTCTCACTCTTCAACTTAACTGTTTCAGGCAACCTTTCAGCACAACCTTACTGACGAAGTCTCCCTAATAATAATTCAATTAAGCAGGAAGCTGCTAAGGACCCAGAAGCCATGGGGTTATAGATGCTCTAAGATACATTTTAGATTTTTTTAAATAAATGTTTTCACCCAGTGATTGCCTAAAAAAAGATCAGTAAGAGATATTTAGCCTTACACTTCAACCTTGTTTTTTCCCTGCATCTTTTCAGTATATCTAATTGACCAAGACTACACTGTAATAACTACATTGGGAATAACTGTATTAAGCCAGGGGGCTCCCA
Source organism: Protopterus annectens (assembly GCF_019279795.1). Classification (NCBI taxonomy): domain Eukaryota; kingdom Metazoa; phylum Chordata; order Ceratodontiformes; family Protopteridae; genus Protopterus; species Protopterus annectens. The sequence goes on along the minus strand of NC_056749.1, from coordinate 676,419,660 downwards.
GAAGCCATGAGGTTTCTAGATACTCTGAGATGTACTTTAATGTTTTTTAAACAACCTTTTCATCCGATGATTGATTGAGCAAAAAAAAAAAAAAAACATGATTACGGAAAGAAAGTCAGTCTGACTCTTCAACTTAACTGTTTTATGCATCCTTTCAGCACAGCCTTACTGACAAAGTCTCCCTAATAATAACTGCATTAAGCAGGGAGCTGCTAAGGACCCTGAAGCTATGGGGTTATAGATGCTCTGAGGTGCATTTTAAAGCTTTATTTCCAACCGTTTGGTACAATGATGACCTGAACAAACATCCTGTGTCCTCACTAATACAGGAGAGTGCTGCACATCCCACAGTGTAATGTCTTCACTGGTAAGTACAGACCACAAAATGGTCTCCTTTGAAGTAAAAATAAAACTTGGAACCCCAGCTAATCCTAGAATATTTAGGAACTACTCTAAGGCTAACTTCCTATTATTAAGTGATAACCTGGCAAAATGTCAAGCCCCCATAAACCCTGAGAACTGATCACAGAACCCTTATACATGTTAATAGCTGCATAGATACAGCTGTACCCACCAGGAAGAAGTACAGAGCTAACTCAAAAAAGAAGCCACCCTGGTGGAATCACAACATCAATAGGCTATATAACAGAAGGATGAAAATCATGGCAAAAAGTAGGAGGTGCAGCAGCCAGCAGGATAAAAGCACTCTCATCAAACTAAATAAACAAATCAGAGGCTAAATAAAGTCTACTAAAGCCAAATATGAGGTAAATTTGTCCTCCAAGGCCAAGAACAACCACAAAGCATTCTTTAACTATGTCTGCAACCTCAAAGGCAATACACAATTGTGTGGAGAGCTCATTGGATATGGAACCTCCTATACTAAGCCAGAAGATACAACTAACCTACTGGCTGACAAATTCAGCTCCAGTTTTACCCCTCCCCCTCAACCTTCCCTCAAGAAATACCACCAGATATAACTCTCCCTGCTATCACTAGTGAACAGGTCTTGAATGCTCTCTCTAAGACCAAGAACACTGCATCAATGGGTTCACACAATATCCCAGGATACCTTTTAAATAGCATGAAATATGATCTACCAGGTCCTCTAGAACTGCTGTTTAATTATAGCCAGCAAACAGGCTTTGTGCCATATGAATGGAGAATAGCAAGAGTCATCCCTCTGCATAAAGGTAAGCCATCTACAGACCCTGGAAACTACAGCCCCATAAGTCTCACTAGTCTCCTATGTAAAACCATGGAAAGAATTATTATGGAAATGATCAATAATGACATAGGAAACCTCCAGACATTGGACCCAACACAATCTGGTTTCATCAAGGACAGATCGTGCCTACTCAACCTGGTGGACCTCTTTGTAAAGGTCAGCAAAGCAATGGATGAGGGAAAAATGGTTCACACTGTCTACCTTACCCTGACCAAGTCATTTGACACAAAACTCCACTAGGGCATTGTTGACAAACTTAGAGGTTAGGTACAAACCCTTATGTCACCCAGTGGACAGACAGCTGGCTTACAAACAGGACCCAGAAAGTTAGAATTTGGGAGTCCACCTCTAGAAAGAGGTCAGTCACAAGTGGCATCCCTCAGGGAATGGTCTTGGGACCACTCCTTTTTGGCATTTACTTATCTGAAGTCAAGGCCAATGTCAATGGCCTCTGGCTGACTAAATTTGCTGAGGATAGCAAATTAGGAGCTGGCATTGACTCACCCACCAAAACAAATGTTCTCTAGTAAGGGCTGGCACAGACAAACAACTGGTGTCAGAGCCATGGAGTAAAACTAAATGCCAAGAAATGCATAATAGCATCTTTCAGGAAGTGAGCCACAGCATACCCCTAAGAGATGACCCAGTAGACAGGGACTTTGGGAGACACATAGACAGTAATCTAGCCTTTGACCATCATGTGTCTACGGTATTGAGAAAATAATTTTATGCTGTGCAACTTGTAAACAAAGATATGGCCTCTAGGTCCAAGAAAAGTCATTGTTCTACTGTATTCAGCATTCATCAGACCTATCATTGAGTACACTACCCCCTTTGGTATGTACCTAACCAGGCATATCCAGCAAATGGAACATCCACAGAGGTTCCTCACTAAAAGAATATAGGGCATAAGTAATATGTACTGTGCAGACCGCCTCAAGGCCCAATCCCTGTATTCTGTCTCCTACAGGCTTGTTGAGGGTAGATCTATGCCTGGCATACAAGACACTGTCAAACCCCACTCTGATGAATATCCTGCATATCCACAAAACAAACAGCACCAGAATTACCTATTCTAAAGAGTTAAACCTTGCCTGCGATATTAATATGACATGCTGAAGAGACAGGTATTTGCCCCAGAGACTACACCTTCTCTGGAACGGGTTTCCCATCCATCTGAATTAGAATTTTTCCCTAACCTAATTCAAGTGTAACTTGGACAGTCATATGAGGAACAGGAAATTCATCTGTGGTTTGGCACCGTTGTCTCTACTGAGCACAGGCAGCCTGTAAATGGGTCACCTCCCATGATCCTGCTTGCAAATGGGTCACCTCCCAAGCCCCTGCTAACACTTAGAAAGGGAACCAGAACTTGTCAGACATTTGGGATGCATGGCTAGGCTTAAAAAGGCTCTTGTGGTCGTTAGCCTTGTAAACACCTATGAACCTATAAATAAATTCTCTCCTACTTTTTATTTCAAGGAAGAAATAAGTTGTATCCAAGTTTTAATGCTCAAAGCTGTCCAAACATCACTTCATAGTAAACTCAAGACAAATGCTTTGAGGATACATATATCGTATCTGGTAAGAGTATCTGTCTCCTTTACCACCCGCCTCAAAACAGGTAGTCACTTTTTGTGTATCCCCTACACTGTAAAATTAGGTAAACTTAAGATATAAATGCTCACAGTCATACTTTAAACTACTGCTGTCATATTTATGCCTCCTCATCTGGTAACTCAAAAAGACAGCCATCTTATGTGTACCCATCTGATGTCAGACTAGGGCAAAACTGAAAAAAAAAAAATAGAACATAATATATTTGCTGTCAGACATATATAAACAGCATGCTTATTTACTCGCTCCCGCAAAAGATAGCAACATGTATATGCATCAGATGTTTGATTGTGAGGAAAATTGTAAAAAAATCATTACAATAATATTTCCAACTTGTTACTTCTAGAGACAGTACAGTGCTCATATACAAGCTATAGTGACCCTGCATGCACCTCTCTAAAGTTTGTAAGGAAAGCTAAGGAAATAATGACCATACTATTCCCCAAACAGCAGAAAATATAGTGACCTCTGAGGTTTTGGAGAAATTTTAAAGAAATAATGACAATAGTCCTGAGCCCCTTATATAAGTACAGAGAATTTCTGTGTAAACGTATGAGCAGGGCTGGTTTGAGACTAGGCGGGATTCACAGCAGAGGTGATTACAAAGCCTGTGTCAAAATCCACTTATATAGCCTTGGTGTTTTGTGAGAGATGACAAAACTGAGCAAGTGACAAGATCCAGACAACCCCCACCAAGCAGTTATAACCACATCTATGTACAATTCAGGCATCTGATCGTGATAAAAAAGGATGACTGCGGAATGTATTTCATCTTTGTTCCAAAGAGTTGCCACAAATGAAAATATTGCATGCTGCTTCACATAATCACATTAATCCTGCAAAACCAAAATAACAAGCAAATAGCAGAAGACCACTAGTCATTTTTCTCCAAAGTCCTGTTAAGTCATCTATCTTACTTCTCTCAGATGAACACTAGTGTGGCTAAGCCAGATAGAGACTGTTTAAACTGAGCAAATGACAAAGGGGTTACTTTCATCCAGCCAACGACAACCCCCCACTCAACTGATATGATCACCACATCTGATGACTATGTAATATTATTTTTCCTCCACACGTACCTCTCAACTGTCCAGATTTTCACAGAATATCTGGATTTTGCCTTGCATTTTTAGTCTGCTCCTCATAAAATATGGGGTTTTCTGGAAAACCACTGATGACTCAAGTTACTAAATAAGGACATACAATTGAGTTTCAGAATTAATACCCTTCAGAAAATGTATGCTAGTAAAATCCTTTTATTCTAGCGACTTTCTATTTTTGGGCCTTTGCCCACCTCCCCCATTATTTTATCTTTGCCAACATTTCTTGCTAAGAGGTTGAGAAGTCTGCCTCCAAAGTCTACACAAACAATTTTCCCCACTTTAAAGTATTCTACTCTAAGTTGCCCCAGACAAATCACAAAAAGTATCTGGTTGATCACTGCCAGCCTCATTGTACAGGAATGGCATGTTTCTAGCCATGCCATTCCATCCATCTCAACTGTCCACACAAAATAAGCATTGCCCAAGCACTGTCCAACATATCTGGCAGATCAGTCTGCCAGCATTATTGTAAACTGAATAATAACATTTCTCAGATCAGTGACTCACACCATTTTTTTTCTCAGAATGTCCCTTCTGTCCCTCATTGTTCAAATACTACAAGAAAAAAAAAGGATAAACTTGTTCAGGTATCTTTGCACCTACATTTGAGTGTTGTGATATCTGTAATCCCATGACTTTGCAACATTTAAGGTAATATCAAATAGTTAACTAGGGTACCACCTCCATTCCCCTGGAGCACTTGCGGGTGGATTTTTCTTTTTCCCTTGTAAGAACACCTTATTTATTTTTATAATAAAGGAGTATAAATCTAAAAAGTAAATAAATAACTGAGGAAAGAGCACCCTTACAAATACTGTGGCATGACACCCTGGGCGGTTGTCTTGTTTGTGTATGTGTAAGGCCAGCCTTGTGTATAAGGCCTTACAGGACTAGTAGTGGTGACTCAGATACTCAGTACACTCCTGCTGATATAATGTTGAAAATCTACAAACATTTGTTTTATTAGAGGACAGACTGGCTGATAATTGTCAGCATCAGCAACACCATCATGATTACTTTTTACTCTGTCTCTGAAGGAATATATTGCTTATTGCTAAAATTTACTAGGTAACTTATAGTTAGGGTAAAAGAAATGATAGCTAACAACTAAATATGTATCTAGTTTGACCTGGGTTGTGACTACAAATGCTCTAATGATCAGTTTATTTTTCCAGTTAACAAGAGGAAATACCTAAACAAATATTAGAATCCTAGGTGAGCAACAGCGAAAATCACAGCTTGCTGTTTTCTCTAAATAAAACCTTTAAACTGGAAAATTTGAATGCAGGCTGGGGCTATTTCTAGTAGCAGTCACAAGGCACAGTCTAACCTAGTCTAGTGTCAAACCCTAGAAACCACCAAAGGAGACCTCTGTATACCCCAGTCCACAACCTACAGTCCGGACTTAGGAATGTGGGTTTATAGCTACCTCTCATTTGACCATCATATGACTACATTTGTTAGGAAGTCCTTTTATTTAGCATGGCTAATTAAAGAAAGAATATCATAAAGGTCTAAAGAGGCAATTAATCCCTTATACTTAGCACAATTATTGAGTTCAATGCCCTTTTGAGATGCACCTTGTTAAACATATCAAACAATCAGAAAGACCACAAAACTTCCTTACCAAAAAGATCACAGGCCTAAAGTCCCCAAACTATCAAAAGAGGCTGGAATCTCTGGCCTTTGCTCAGTGTCTAACAGACTTTTGACTGGGGATTTCTGTCTTATTTACCATGTCATAAGAGACCCAGTTGTCTTGGTGGTCTTTTTTCTCCACAAGTCCAATAGCACCACCAATACCAGAACCAAGGACCTAAACTTTCACCAACCGATATATAAAACATTGTGGAAGTACAGATGTGTATCTCACTGCATTCCAAACCTTTGTAATAAAGTCTCCCGGCAGGTTAAGCAGTGCAATGCACTATCTTTCTTTAAAAATAACCTAGATAACTAGACGTGTATTCGCATTTATTTTCTTGGTATTTACTGGCATGGTCCTCCTTGAAAATGGAGGTTTAGCCTGAATAGGGTACTGGCGAGGCATAAATGGCCATAAGATGAAATGGCATTGTAATATATATAAAACATATGAAAAAGTAAAAAGGGAAAAAGGTCAGAGCTATTTATTTTAAGCTATATGCAACTCACAAGAAAATAACTAGATTTACTCTACTATTGCCACTTTTTATATTTCCTTTTAACAGATGTGTTTTCAACAGATTTAAATGGGGGGGTTGGTATTAAATTGCCTCTCTTCTTCTTTAACAGATGTGTTTTCAACAGATTTAAATATTTTTATCAAATTATCTCTGTTCGCTGCCTTTCAATCACTGACTTTTGATCTTTGTATGCAGAATAACGTATATGAAAAGCAGGCAACAGGCTGTAAAAGATGTTACACCCCATTCATTAAGTAAATGAAATTTCATAATGCCTACCCTGGTCTGATCCTTATTTTCACACAACAATACAATGAAAGGTACTAATCATGCATTTCTTGTTATTAGGTGCTCATTATGAAATGTTTTCTTTGATGAAGCTATATGAATAACAGACAGTTAGATGATGGCTATCAACTGATGCACAAATCTTGGTTTCCTGAAACCATTTTTTCAAAGTGTGCACAGAATAATAAAGTATAGGATTTCCGTCAAACTGCATGTTTGTGTATATATAAAACCATCCCCAAGCTACTACTAACTTGATATAAATTTAGTTTAGGCTGCAGGAATGACTGAACGCCACACATGAGTACAAGGGGCTTTATTCATCCTCAGTGAATACCCTTTTACCTCAGGAGGTACAGTCCAGTTTTTTGATTCGAGGAAAATACGATTTTGAAACTAATAAATTTTCAGTAAAGTGGAATGCAGAAAATCTCAATCTGGAAATATTTACTCTTCAACAAAAGGAGGTGCAAGTTTCATTCTACCCCCCAAACAACAGTGCTTCATAATATTTATGAAAACCTGACAAGATAACAACTGAAGAAATTGTAAATACAATAGCCTATTTATAATATTGAAATCAATAAGTTAGAAAAGTGTAATATTTTTACTGGCCATTTCCCTTAGCAGAACCATTCAAGGATAAAGACTGCAGTCATAGTAGCCCTTACAGTACAGTTTCACTAAACCACCTTACCTTGACTCGCTCATCTAGGCTGCTCAAGTCTCTTTGCACCTGCTCAACCTGAGAAATGCTGTCTCCTGTAGAAGGCAGGTCTGACTCTTGCACTGACAGAAGTTCGAGAGCATTTTTCATCTGTGTAATAAAAGGCATCTTTTATTTTTAGCAAATGTGTACTGGGAATACTTAAACACTTTTGTACAAAAACATCAAAATAGAACAAGATTCTGCATCATACGATATCCTTATATGCATATTTTTTCGTATACTTCCATTTAATACCCAGATCTCCTTTATGACATAACCATTTTTGGGGATGGCAACCTTAAGAACAAGTAGCAATAGAAAAGGTAAAGGTGTAGAGTAACAAAATGAGACTAATCCAGGAATTCATCTTGTTAAGGGCTGTAGTAAAAAGGCTCTGTTTCCATGATGTTGTATTATGTGATTCAGAGATACATTAGGTTCAATGTTTCTGAATAACAATTAATTACTGTGACTGCGGATCAGCACTTCCTGGGATAGTTAAGTGTTGGTGACTGCATTTCTTAAGTACAGACATCCAATTCACTCTGCCACACTCATACACAGAGTAAAACACACACACACAAACATACCATATACACCACACCTGTCCCTGCTGTCTGAATGTCCCATATGTCTCCATTTTCCTGCCATGAATAAAAATGAATGATTACAGTCGGTCACTAATCTAAAACATTACTATTTCACATTTTCATATCATTAAGTAAATGCATGCTAGTACAAAAAGCTGTTAATCTAATGACTTTCTAAAAGGAATATTTTAAATCTGTTTCTGAATTTGTCTCACCATTACTAATGTCTGTGCGTACAGTTCAATATGCTACAAGGTTGTTCCCGCTCCCTCATAACTGATGAAATATTGCAGGTATTGAATAATGCCAGATATTCACAATATATATCAGAAAAACCCTTACTACATAAGCATATTAGTCCATGCAACTATTTCATGCAGGTGTGTATTGTGGCACTGGTACAGGTTTCAAAGCTCTTTTCCCCCTTTTACTTTGTGTGTGTTTTTTTTAACAGTTTATCCTTCTTTTTAAATTATATCTCTGGTGACTACAGGTGGTACAGAGCTCTAATATCCCCTATGGGAAGTGGCAGGAAGCAGAGTTGGAATCTCCGTTAGTGGCTGGAAGGCACGTTTTTATAGGGTCATCTAGTAGTTTCCTGCTACACTTTATTTTTCTTTTATTATGTGCCATTAAGAAACATGCTAATCAAGTGTCCCTAGTGTCTAGTGTTCCCCTGACCCACGTTTGCCCCCTTGTACGATCTTACTACTGCATGCTAATCCTAACCCTACACCTAACAATCGTATACATTACCATAAAAAACATGCTATAAAACTATCGCTACACAAGACAGGCTCAAACATACACCAGAAGCATCAACATACACAAACAACACTAAATCTACCCTGTTACTTAGCCCTTACTCTACAACTAACCCACAAATACGTACAAAAGCACTCCCACCTCAAACCCACATTTACCTTACTCACATGCACGCCATCTAACAAATGTAAAAAAGCACACGCTCAGTAAAAAAGGCACTTCATTTAAGCCTTTGAAGTAATAAACATTTGACAACCTGAATGTGATCTGATTATGTAAACATACAAACACATATACAGTTTAGGAGTGTGCAGATGGACATTGCCACAAGTGGGGGGTCTGCAGGGTCTATGAACAAATGTTTTTGCGGGTTTGCAACATTAGAATGATTGCTATTTTGATCTGTGATATCCAATGGTTTTAGACATAAAATTTTAGGGGTCAGTTAATCACGTATCATTGGAACAAAATGCAACTATTCATAGCAGAACCAAAAATTAGATGTTGTGTATCTGTCCTAATGCATATTGCATCATAAAAGATTCATAAACACACTGAGACCAGAATGTGTTTCCTATATCTTTTGCTTACAGTAGCTACTGGTCACCTGCTTCACCCGCTGTCTTGATTATACACATATTTATTATTAGCACATCTGCTAAATGTTGACCTTTCATATTATAGCATGAGGTCCCTTTCATATTTTAACCAACTGAATGAGAGCATTATTATCAGCAATAGGTTATTACTTTTCCAAGTGGACTTACTGATTGCCTGAGGATGGTATTACATCTGAACCACATCATGAATGCTTTTTTAGCTTGTTGAAATAACTGCTATACTACGTAACAGTGTGTCATTTACCAATACTGAACGTGTTTATTAATAATGTTTATAATTAGTAATACTTCTTTGCTAATAAATCTGTACATTTTTTTATTCAAGTATGTAGTTCAATCTCATTAAATTCAGTCTCTGCAGAGATCTACTTGGGTACTCCAGAAAGCATTGTGTTGCCCCATTAAATGCAAAACATTGAACTGAATCAGCCCTTTCCAGATATCTCTCTTACTGACAATGCATAGGACCAGCAGCATTTTCACTTATTTATTTTATTTTACATTTGTTAACCGGGTTAGTCCAACTGAGCCCGGAGCCCATTTTCAGTGGAGACCCGAGGAGAAAAGCTCCAATACAGTACAATACAAATGATACAAAAACATACATTTGAGTTTAACAATTACATTTGAGTTTAACAACAAAATAATAATACAAAAATGTACATTTGAGTTTAACAACAAAATAATAAATGGGCGGTCACATAAAGCAGTGCAGGTCAGAAATTAAATTAACAAAAGGCAGTTAAAAACCTTGAATGGTCAAGAGCAAAAAGTTATATACAAGTGAAAGTGACATAAATATACAAATTAGTATACAGATGAGGGAAGTAAATTATGCAAACATAAGAGTAATGATATTAATATGAACTGTAGTTAAAATGTGAACTACAGATGATCTACAATTTGATTCTGTCATCAGTTAGACTGGATTAGAGTTGAGAGCAAACAGAGCAGTAAAATTAAGGAAGGAAAAGAAAGGGAGGGGGGGATTTATGTAGGATCCTGGCAGGGGCAGGATCATGAATTATACAGGATTTTTTTTAGCTCTTTTTTAAAACTATTAATGTGTTTGATGTATCTTATGTTTGATGGGAGCTTGTTCCGGGCTTGGGACACAATGTATTTGATAAAAGTTTGCCAGTGTTTTAGTTAGGTTTGTAAATGTCAAGGGGATGTTGGTCTAAGCTGCAAAATAAGCGGTTAGAGGTATAGTAGGATGAGAGGGAAGGGCAGGCAGTAGGTTTATTAAGTATGGTGTGTGCGACGTGCAGTTGTGACAAAAGCAGTTGTTGGGGAAATTCAAACCACTAAAGTTTCTTTAGAGCAAGGCAGTGGTGAGAGTTGTAGGGTTGGTTGGAGGCAAATCTAGCTATATTATTATATGTTTGTTCTAGTTTGGTGATTAAAGTGGTTTGTAAGTTTGTGAGTACTGGAGTGGCATAGAGAAGGCAGAAAAGGAGGAATGCCTGAGCAAGTGTGAGCTTGGAGTCAGATTAAAGGAATTTTTTCTTCATATAAAGTAGTCCCAATTTTTGATGCGTCTTTTAATACATTGTTGAATATGAAGGTTGAATTTTAGTTGATCATCAGTTTTGGTACCATTGATGATGGTGTTGTCAAGTGATGAGATGGTGAAGGGTGTTTTGTAATGGGAGAGTGACTTAGGGAGGAAAATACGTTTTTTTTTGGGGGGGGGTTAAGGTCATTTGGTCATCTGTAAGCCATCTTTCAACAGTAAGGAATGAGTTTTGGTTAAGAGAGTGCAGGTAAGTGATGCTGTCTGAGGAGGAGATGAGAGAAGAGTTGTCAGCATGGCGTATAAGAGAGGAGTTGCAGCAGGAAGAGTGGAGATTGTTAGTAAATATGTTGAAATGAAGGGGCCCTAGAACAGAGCCTTGGGGGGCACCTGTTTGGATAGGTAAGAAGGGGGAGTGAGAAGTATGCCATCTGATAGACTGAAGGTTGTTGGTAAGATAGCTGGAGAACCAGTGAATAGTACAGGTGGGGAGGCTGAGATCAGATAGTTTTGAAAGTAGCTTAGAGTGACATACAGTACTGAAGGCTTTTGAGAGGTCAAGAAATAGAAAGGATACCAGTTGGTTGTTGTCTCAAGCCTCTGTGACTGTATCAGTGAAAGATAGGAGGTCACTGGTGGTTTGCCCAAAATCCATGTTGGGTATAGGTAAGGAGGTTTTTTTGGATTAAAAATTTGAGAAGCTGAGTATGTATGCATTTTTTGAGGATTTTTGAGACTGGGTTGAGAATGATTTGGGGTATGATATTAGAAGGGTCAGTGGAATTTCCTCCTTTATGTAGACGAATGGTGTAGAATGATTTCCAGATGTCAAGGATAGTAGATTCTTGGATTGATCTGTTAAATAGTACTGATATGGTAAGCTATGGAGTTGGCAGCGAGCTTGAGACAGAGGGAAGGTAGATTATCCATAGAGAGTGAACATACTTTTAGTTTAAACAAAAGTGATTTGATGTAGGCTGTAGGGACTGGTTCAACAGAAAAGGGGGCTAGATTGGTAGAGTTAGCCAAAGTGGTAGGTGGATTGTTGCTATGGTCAGTATGTGTTAGTTTGTGGATAGAATCAATGAAGTAATGGCTGAGAAGGGCAGCATTTTTTTTGAGGAGTGTTGTTTGGGTAGGGGTTAGAGGTTGAAGAATTTCCAAGGTGAAGAATTTTGTTGATGGTGCTTCAGAATTTTTTTGGATTACAGTGGTGGTAGGTTTGGGCCTTACTGTAGACTTTTTTCACCTCTTTGCTGATTTGCTTTTTGGTAAGGTTTCTGAGTTCTTTGTATGTTTGGAGATGTGACAGGGATTTTATTTTTAGCCAAGTTTTCCAAACACTGTCTCTATTATTCATAAGTGAGCAAGTGTCTTTTGTAAGCCAGGGGGAGTAGTTAGCTTTTATCCTAATTTTCCTAAGGGGTGCTAGAGAGTTAAGGATTTCAAGGAAAATATGGTTGAATTCTAGTACTGCTTCATTGAATGGAAGGTGATGCAGATAGGACCAGTTAATGGATGACAGAGTAGTAGTACTGCTTCACTGAATGGAAGGTGATGGAGATTGTTAATGGATGACAGAGTAGTAGTACTGCTTTTCATTGAATGGAAGGTGATGGAGATAGGACCAGTTAATGGATGACAGAGTAGTATTAAAAGTTTCGGCATTGAAGCTGGAAAGTTTGCAGCAATCTCTGTACACGTGAGACCTAGACAGTTGGCCTGAGTGTCTTTGGTATGGGTTGGGATGTGGTCACTTATGGAATCTGGTAGAGTACAAGGTTTATGGTAAAAGTTTGGTTCTGTAGTAAGGATCCAGTCTAGGATAGGGCTGGCATTAATATTTTTATTCATGTGAACATGTGAGGTGATTAATTGAGTAAAACCATGAAGATTTATACTGAGATTTGGGGAATCAGTTGAAATTTTTTTTCCAATCTATATTTACTTCGCCAAAGATGATAGTTTCATAAGGTACATTGTGAGAAATCTATGATAGTATATATTCGAGGATGGGGATGGTATTGCCAGGTGGGATGCAAATGGATGCTATAGAAATTTTTTTATGGGCATTTGTGTGAGAGTGGAGAATTAATAGTTCAGCTGGATGGAAGTTAGGGAGACAACTAGGCAGGGGGTGAGGTTGAGTTGTTCATAAAATGGCAACTTCACCTCTTTTTTTTATTTTATTTTATTTTTTTTTTGAGCTTCTATCTTTCTGGCAAATATTATATCCTGGAGGTAAGAATTCAATGTTAGAAATGTGAGGCTTTAGCCAAGTTACAGATAAGGTTAGGATATGTGAAGAGTATTGGGCTATCCAGCTAGCCATGAAGGACTTCGGTGGTTTTATTAAGTATACTTTGTATGTTTACAGAGTAGAAGGTTAAATTTTCAGGAGTGGAGTAGGTAGAGTGGGAAAGATAGTGAGAGGTGGGAGAGGGGATGAACTGGAGTGGAGAGGAGCTGAGGGAGAGTGGAGGGGCTAGGATTGGGATGAATGTCACCAACTGGCAGAATAGTTATTGCTAGTGGGGAAAGTTGTGGATGAACTTGGTAATAGGTGGTGAATTTTTGCTTAGGTTTTGGGAAGAGAGGGGATGTGAAATAAAATTTTGATTTTTAGGAGCTATATGTTGCAGAAATTATAGAGAGATGGAAAGATTGAGAATGATTGGGTAGAGGCATTATTAATAATTGGACGGATAAGAGTAGGAGGCGGTTTTAAGTATGTGAAGTTAGTATGATATGAAGTGAGGATTGCAAGTTAGAAAAATAGAAGGACTGTAAGCTAATTAAGGAGCATGGTGTGTAAAGTTGTGAGCATGGGAGAAGAGGAGTTTATGTGAGATGGAGGGGGAGGAGTTTATGGGAGATGGAGGGCGGTTATGTTAGCTTGTGAACAGGTAAGAGTATAATATAGGTAGAAAAGGAATAGAGCTGATAGAAGTTGGAGTGGAAATGATGGTGGCTAAAGGTGGGTTGGGTAGTGAAGTATATGAATGAGAAGAGAGAGTGTATGAAGGATTGGGCAAGATTATGTAGTGGGTGGGGAATGGGTACATGGTATGGGAGTAGTTAGATATTGAAAGAAGAAGGTAATTTGTAAATAATTAGTTGGATGTGGGATTAAGACAAGGTGGATACAGAATAAATGTAGGGTATGTGGGGGTAGGTGGGAATTGGGGGTAGGGGGAGCAGAGTGAGCCTGAGCAGAGCAAGGGCAAATGGAGTTGGTAGAGCCAAGACTAAGGAAGGTGAGGAGAGGAGAGTTGTTTTATCTTATAAACTTTAAAAATTATATACTAGTGAAATCCATAGGCTATGTGCTGGTTTGTTACAGTGGCTTGTGGGAGGATGAAAATTATATAAAAGCAAGATTCCAGGTAGTTCTGCTCCTGCAATATCGGGAAAAAGCTAGTTATGAAAATAAAATTGCCAAAGATTCCAAAGACAACCACAAGGCATTCTATAGTTATGCCAAGAATCTAAATAGCAATGCCCAGATCTGCTCTGAGTTACAACAGAATGGCATTAAATATACTGATCCCAAGGATATTGCCAATATCCTGGCAGATCAATTTAGTGCCAACTTCACCCCACTCTCACCCCCTAAAGGGCCCATCTCAATACCAAAAGATTGCCAAATTCTGATAATCACGGCCACATAGGTAGAAACAGCACTCTCCAAAGCTAAGAATACAGCATCCATGGGACTAGATGACATCCCAGGCTGTGTACTACATGAACTACAAAATGAACTGGCACCTCACCTAAGTGTCCTGTTTAATCATAGCATCACCTCAGGCTTCGTGCCCACTGAGTGGCGCACAGCTACAGTTATCCCGCTCCACAAGGAAGGATTCACCCTGGATCCCGGGAACTACCGTCCCATCAGTCTGACAAGCCTGATTTGCAAGGGCATGGAAAGCATTATCATGGAACTTATAAACAAAGACATTGGCAACCTTCAAACACTGGACCCCACCCAGTTTGGGTTTGTGACGGGCCGATCTTGTCTCCTGAATCTGACTGACTTCTTTGAATCAGTCTCCAGAGCTGTGGACGAGGGTAAGGCAGTCCACACAGCCTATCTGGACCTCGCCAAGGCTTTTGACACCATCCCCCACTCTGGAATCATAGATAAACTTACTAAGCTGGGCATAAATCCCTACGTCACTTGATGGGTTGCCAAATGGCTTACTGACAGAACCCAGACTGTAAAAGTAGCCGACTCCAAATCCAGCTCCAGACAAGTGGAGTACCTCAGGGTTCAGTCCTGGGACCACTTTTGTCTGGCATCTACTTCTTTGAAGTACAGGCCAACACTAAGGGACTCTGGCTAACAATGTTTGCAGATGACTGCAAACTGGGAGCCATTATTGAATCCCCAAATGATGTGGATATTCTACAAAAGGGCCTTACTGAAGCAGATGCCTGGCGCCAGAGCCATGGGCTCAAGCTTAATGCCAAGAAATGTATAGTTATCCCCTTTGGAAAAAAACATGTACGCATGAATTACCACATAGGTGGCAGGACACTAAACATCGAAAGTGTGATGAGAGACGTAGGGACACAGGTGGACAGTGGTCTCACTTTCGATAACCACATTGCCACAACAGTCAGGAAATCCTTCTATGTGGCACACCTCATCAATAAGGGCTTTTCATCCAGAAAAAAGGAGGTAATTGTCCCACTGTACTCATCCCTCATTAGACCCATTATAGAGTATAATGCACCGTTTGGTATGTACCTCAAGACATTTGCAACAGCTGGAAAGGCCACAGAAATACCTCACTAAAAGAATCACAGGCCTAAAGCAAATGCCATATACTGACCGTCTAAAAAAACTCCAGCTATACTCTGTGGCATATCGTCTACTCAGAGGCGATCTCTGCTTAACATACAAGGCCATGTCAAACCCTGAGCTGTTGGACATGCTCCACTTAAAGAAATCCCAATCCCTCAGAGCCACACGCTCCAGGGATCTAAACCTTGTCATCACAATGAACAAAACATGCTGGAGGGATAGGTTCCTGACCCAGAGACTCCCCATACTCTGGAATAGATTGCCCATACATATCAAGCAGAGCGCCTCATTGGCCCTCTTCAAAAGGAACCTTGATGATTGGATGGGAGATAGGAAGTTCACTCCGGGGATCATGTCAGTCACCCTGCTAGACAGGGGCCTGGAGAAGTAAATATTGTGGGAAGAAATATCCAGGGAATTGTTATGGCTAGGCTTGCATAGGCCCTATGGCCGACAGCTTAGTACCAACCTATGAACCTATTACACTATTTCTGGGGGGGGGGGTTGAATAAGAAGCAACTACAAGAGTGGGGCTAAGTACAGTAAGTTAGTGTTAAGTAATTACAGGGGGTACAAAAGCCTAGCTGTCGACCAAGGCAATGTGTGCTCTCCTGGGAATTAAGTTTAAAAATATAACAAGATAGAAATACTTAGATGGTGATCATTTAGAAGCAGAAGTGGACTCTGTTGATTATCACATATAGAAGCCACAGAGGTTGGTATGCAGTGTAACAGATTGAGGCACTAAGTTCAATTAAAAAATGAAAAGCAGAGAAGAGGAAGAAAAAACAGTGAGAGGAATGGTAAGAAGACCAAAGGTATGCGGCAGCAACTGTAATGGTACTACGAGCAAACATACAGCAAACATATTCAGATTAATAGGGTAATGCAGTATCAAAAACACACAGAAAAGTAAAGAAAACGTCTCGTACTTAATTTAAATAGTAGAAGTTTTGGGCAGAAATCATTGATAGTTGTTGCCAATAAACTTAGTTCATCGCTAAAATAAACCCACAGTGTATTTACAGAAGCTAGTAAATGCACATTAAATACCGATAGAGTTGATGCAAGTAATAGTACTAACATCCAATTACAAACTAGCATGCACTGGTTCAAAGAACAAAAATACTGCAAGATAAGTTAACTGCTGCAGCTAGTCTATCTGTACTTGGCTAACAGATGACAATACAGCTGCATGCATACAACAGTAAATCAATATTGCATTTTGAATAATCCATATGATTACAACAGTAAAGAAGGTAACATCTTAGTGAAATAATTGGATTTATGGGAGAGACATAGCACTCACTCTTAGGTGACTGGGCAGCAGGAAGAGAGGTTTGAAAATGGCACCAAAGATCCAGGTGATATTTTATAAGCTTGTACTGGGTGAGGAGGGGGAGGGAGGAGTAAGGGTGTTTGTCAAGTTTAGATTAGATACGACATAACTAACAGCCAGGACTAAGGAAGATGAGGAGAGTCATGCTGTTTGATGTCAGTCATTCATACATGTCTTGTTAAATGTCCGGTTTGTCATGTTTCTCAGGTAACAAATCTATTCAGTCATCACCTTCTAGGAATGACCGTGGTCTAATATCTGGTCTGCTGTGCTACCTGTAGTAGAAACCTGATCAGTCATATCTGTCACTCCCTAGCACTGATGTAATATGATGAGTTAGGAAAATATCCTTCCAAGTCTTGTTTATTTGCTGGTGCGGCATGATGTCCCTAGTGGGGGGGGGGGGGGGTACTGATACAGTCAATGGTTTTCTGAAGAAATGAGGGCTCAAATAGGACTGGGTCTTTCATGGCGCAAAAGCAAGACACAAGTTACCAAGGAACAACCAGCAGGCTACTGAGTTTAAGGAAATGCACGCTAACTTATTAAAACAGCTGAAGGAACAGCACTTGGGTAACCAACAAAAATAATAAAAAAAAACCCGATATAGCCAATAGTCGCTAGTAGTGGATGCAAAACCGAAGCTATGGCAATTTGTGTTGACAGACATCTTCAGATAGTGGTTAGCATGGGATCTTCTTATATTAAGGATTCTTTTTGATTTTAAATTTATGTTAGGAAATGTCAATATTGAAGCAAATGACATTTTAGTTACGCTTGATGTAAATTCATTATATACTGTCATCCCAAAGGAAGAAGGAATGGAACTAGTCAGATTAAAATTATTGCAGTCTAAAAATTTTTCATCTAATATGGTGAGTCTCATAATGGAGACATTGGTCATTATTTTACATTATAATTTTTTTGAGTTTAATGGAAAGTTTTTCAGACAAACTAACGGAGCAGCGATGGGTGCCATAATGGCCCCTAGCTATGCGAATATTTTCATGCATGGTTGGGAAAAATGTTACATCTTTGACGGTATTTTTATGAAAAACATTGTTTTTTACAAGCATTTTATTGATTATGCCTTTTTAATTTGGAGAGGCAGTCAAGTCTTATTAGTAGAATTCTTGAATTATTTAAACAATGTAGTTTGAATTTGAATCTATTATTTTTTTAGATTTAAACATTACTAAGAAAAAAGACACATTAGTAACAGCTATTTACAAGAAGGAAATACAGAATAACTCCTATTTGCATTATGATAGTATGCACCCCAAGTGGTCGAAAACCAATATAGTAAAGGGGCAGTTAAAAAGAGTTCATCAGTTAACTGATGAAAATGAGAAGTTTGAAACAGAATGTAATTCTTTATGCAATAAGTTCAGAATGAGAGGTTATCAGAGTAGAAAAATAGCTGTTTAAATGAAATTAAAGAAGTTAGAAACGATGATTCCAAAATAAGCCAGAAGCATGAGAAAAAAGATTTTAAGACTTCCGTGCAAATAACTAATAGTGTGGATTCTAGTATTATTAAGAATATAATAAAGGCTAACTGGAAATGTTTAAAATGTAATTCTGAAGTTAGTACAAAAATAGGAGCTACACCTGTATTTGTACAGAAAAAAGGTAAAAGTTTTAAAAATTTGTTTCAGAATAAGTTAAATTGCAGAAAACCTTTAGTAGAATTCAAGGAAGGTTTAAGTGTCAAAAATGCAATTTATGTGATTTGTTGTTGACTGATGTCCAAGATGTTAATGTGGGTGCTACAAAGGTATGTATTAAGGGGAAATTTACTTGTATATCGAGTTTTGTTGTTTATTTAATTATTTGCATTTCATGCAATGCATTTTATGTAGGACAGACTACAAGAGAACTGAACAAGAGAATGTATGAGCATAAATATGTAGTGAGTGTAAAAGATGAGAGAAATGTACTTAGCAAACATTATATAGACAATGTGTGTGATGTAAATTTTAAATTTTGTGTTTTAGATGAAGTATTAAATGTAGAAAATAAATTTGTTGAAGACGAGCTTAGTTGGAAGGAATATGAAAGGCAAGTGAGGTTGAATGCCTGTCATCCGCCTGGTTTAAATGATAGAAAAGAGTTTATTGCCTTTTTAAAACAGAAAAAGCTGCATCATGTGATTTAGTGTCATGTGATTTTATAGTATTTAATTGAGTTTTCAAATGTGTTACATTATGCAGTCTGAAGACGTTGCAAGTGGATGAAAGCGCTTACTCTGGATGTACAAGAATAAATTTGTGTTGTCGATTTTGGCTATATTGGTTTCTTTTTAAAATAGCTGAAAGATTTACGGTCTTTAATTTTTTTTGGTTAAAAATTGCTGGGACATTTCCAATTCAGTGATGTGCTGTGATTTGTGCATGCCAAAAATGGTATTGTATGTAATTATGGGTCTAGTGATAAGATGAATTCTTTGGACCTTGAAGATATTCCCTTGAAAATTATCTAGTCCAGATAGCGTGATTTTCTAATTAAGGTGGAAACATGATGATCGAATGAGAGAGAGTTATCAACTTAAGTATTCAAGGCTCTTATGATTGTGTTT
Organism: Protopterus annectens; assembly: GCF_019279795.1. Taxonomy (NCBI): domain Eukaryota; kingdom Metazoa; phylum Chordata; order Ceratodontiformes; family Protopteridae; genus Protopterus; species Protopterus annectens. The sequence goes on along the minus strand of NC_056749.1, from coordinate 676,400,332 downwards.
GTCTGAAGAGGAGTACCTCTTATGATTGTGTTTGTCTGAAGAGGAGTACCATTTTTAACATATGATCTGGAACCAGCTTTTTTACTGAATGCTATGATGTACTTTTTTGCACTTAGCCTGAGGCCATTTTCAGTACACCAGGCAAGAGCGTTTTCCCACATTTGCTGGAGTATTTAGTATTAGCGGATGAGCAGTTAACAGTACCCAGCTCGCAGTCATCAACAAACTTGGTCAACCATAATTCTGAGATACTGGCTTTGTTGTCTGCACTGATCCCTGTGGTGCCTCATTAGTTACAATATTAAGTTCAGAGGTCATACCAGCAACTTTCACCACCTGAGATCTGTTAGATAGCCAATTTTTAGTCAGCAGATAACATAGGGGTTGAATCACAAAATATAAAATTCATCTGGGCCATGTGGCCATTTATGTCTTGCCACTACCCTCTCTTAGTCCTTACTTCTTTTTCAAAGAACTGGGCAGCCAGTCTTACTAAGGATGAATTTATGAATATCCATCCAATTCTCTAATTCACTCAAAGGATGATTGTGTCAGATTGCGTGTTCTGGACAGGAAGTTTATTCCAAAGAAGGGGTAGTTTTTTCTGCATAACAAATCTGTCTCTCTGTCATGATTTGTTTATTTTATGAAGGAAGTTCTGATCTACAGTAGTATTTGTAGAAAGTATTGGTTTGTGTAGAAATAAGTGATCTTGGACTGCCAGATTCTTAATGACTCAGAAAGCAAGGCATGCATTACCCCTAAGGAGTCTGTAGGACACCGAATTCAAGGGCAAGGCCTTCAAGTCTATCTCTTGATAAATCAGGTCCCTTAATCTCTTGATCTTTTTTTGTCATGAACCTATGGGGTCTGTCAAACTGCTTGAAATGCAAAAAGACAACCAGTCATTGTCCTGTTGCCCTATTTTTGTCCAGCCTTGTGAGAGTGGAAATGGTATCTAACTATGGACTCAACAATCATTACTACATCATTACTGGGGGACAGGGGGTAGCACAACACTTGGTTTTGGGTGAAGTTTTTCCTGGTGACTCTCTATTATCTAATATTAAGTTTCTCTAATTTTCCAATAATACCAGTATGGGGGATCGTGGCAAACATCTCAGTCAGGTCAAGATAAGCAGGATATATTGAATAGCCACTCTCCATAGCCTCTGTAACTTTTCCAAAGAAGTGTAACTAGTTTCAAGAGACAGGACATACCAGTTGCAAAAAAAAAAAAGAAACAAACTGACTGGAGTCGATCAGTCAAGATGTCTGCATCTGCATAACCGAGTTATGTTGTCACACATTTCATGGTTTTGTATATACAACTGATGAGGTTGATTTGTCTATAATTACTTGGGTCATTAGAAGTGATGTCTTTGTGTGAGGGACTCTATTGGCACTTCTCTACAGATCCTGTGGATAGGGTGAAGTTGAATAGTTTAAGTAGATGCTTGGACAGTGCATACTTGGTACTGATGAGAATGCACCTGGTATGTCGTCTGGTCCCATGGAAATATTATTTTTATCATTTGACAAGGATTCTTAAACTTATTCAGAGGTGATTTCATGGAAACCAAAGTTTTCATGGATAGTGGTGGAGGGGGCAACAATATAGGTAGGTTGTATAAAGTTGGCACTAAACTTACCTGTTAATATATTGGCTATATTTTTGGGATTACAATGGATGATATTACTACAGATGAGCTTAGTGCATTGTTGAACATCATACCTTAATTTCTTGACATTGATGAAAATGAGTTTTAGTTTCCTTTGGCATCTTTATTGACCTTTACCTCATACTCTGCTTTACATTTTCTAAGTTCCTCGCTGACATGTTTCAGTGAGGTTATGAGGTAAAGGGTGGGGGGTCTTACAGCTTTTCATTATTTTCTTTCTTTTAATATACATTTTATTAATACAGGAGTTGCATCAGAGAGATTTATTCCTGAATTTACTATTGCATTTAGGGAGAATGGTTACTGACTTTTGTATTCCGCTGTTTAGGTGTTGGCAGAAATTGAGGTGAATGTGGCAGCCCTCTCAGTTGGGTCCATTTGTAGGGGATTGTTAGGAATTATGCATAGATCTACAAACTGAAGTATGTTTGGCCTGGAGAAGTCATTAAACATGGCTCCATTTGGTGGGGAGTGGTACTACTAAGCTGACACAGAAAATGGCTGATTTGTGGGCATATATAAGTAGGGATGAGGAGATGTGGGGTGAGATACAGGTGGGAACTAGGCTGATAAGGGACAGTTGCTGAATGTTAGGGCTTCTAGTGGGTTGTTTTATAATTTGCTGCAATGCATTGGTATTAAAAAAGGTCTATGAAATGTTGAATATATCCATTTTAGAAGTGTAAGTGTGCCAGCCAGTGCCTGGGTAACTGAAGTCTACTAGCAAAAAAGTATTTGGTTTGATAATTAACCCCTCAAGTGTGTTAAGGTAATTTTCATATCTCTGGGGGACATTGAAGGTGATCTGTATCTAGCAGTGAAATAATATCTGAATTTGTTAGCGTTTGAGCTAGATCTCCAGGAGCTACAAGTTAGGGTCATGGGATCTATGACATTTTGTCAAATGGCTACTCATCAAACACTTATGTACTGAAGCTGCTCTTCATTGATTTTAACTAGAGCACACAAGCAGTTGGCCAACTGAGTGACCCACATCTCCCCAACTAAATATGCCAACTACAAGATCGTACTAAAGTGGGCAAAAGGGCAATTCCAGAAGGTGTTCAACTGCTGGTTTGCCCTAGTTAAAATTCACCATTCAGTGAAGAGCAGCTTCAATAAATAGGTATTCACTGAATGGCTATTCACTGAATAGGTATTCAACAAACTGTCATAGACCCAGGGTAATGAGTAAATTACTGAGGTGATGTTTCTGACAAATAGAGATACTCCCCCCACAGTTACCCAAGGATCTAATAGCATGACAGGCGCTAAACTCTGAAACAGAAAGAGGGCTGTCACTGTCCTCAAGTTCTGGAAACTTTCAGTTTAGACATAAAGCACTGAGTAATGAGAGCATGATGGTCAAAGGCTCATAGGTAAGTACTACGCTAGCTGTCTTTCTCAGCCATTTTAAGACTAGCTATATTCCTTTATAGTTGAGAATTAAACGCTGTATCTTGGGTATGTTAGGTAAATACCATAACCATTTTGCCAACCTCCCAAGTCGGGAGTCCAAATTTAAGTTACATTTGAGTGTAGCATGTAAGAATGTCCAGTAGAGAAACTCTGCCTTAAAAGGCACGATGGTGGAAGCAAAAGGCTTATTCAGTATGTGGAATCCTTGGTATGAAAAGTATAATCCAGGCATTGTAAAACAGGCAGTTTTACCTATCGTCTAATCCCAGGCCAATACATTCTGGGTGGATCCCCTTAGGATGATGCCAACTACTTAACCAATTGTTAAAGCTAAGTAAAATGTATATCAGAGATAGTTTGTAGTACTAAACACAAATAAGAAATTCAAGATAACAAAAAGAAACATTTCCATTTATGGTGTGCAGATGAATATAACACATCACAGTGTGGTTCCAGCCACGTCTGTACAGAACCACAGGATATCTGTAGTGTAACTGCTATCCTGTTTGAGTAGAATGGAATCAGTAACAAAACAAAAATGATGACAAAAGCCACTGCGAGTACCTTCGATAGCATCATCTGTACTTGAAGATTTCAATGATGTAGGTATAGGTACTGCTACCTGTTTACATTTATGTTTTGGGGGGGTGACATGCACATTACATTACTGCCACTTAACAAAGAAAATAAACTGTTTATTGCTAAGTAACATTTTTAATGCAGTCACTGTGCTTCTCTTCTCTAGTGATTGTGAAACGGACACATGCTTCCAGCAAACAACATTTCTGGGATTTCCCTGTTCATGGCACAACACTAGATCATTCCCAGCTTCACTTTGTATTACAGCGTCTGTCATGAGTAATCACAAAATAGTTGCTGTGCAGTGCACATCCAATGGATTAATGTTTGTCATCTCTTCAGGCTTTTCTTATGGCAGCCATGACACTCTGCCAACATTTCTTTACAGTTATTTTCTCTTACGTTCATTTTAATAAAAATAACCCCCTAAAAGCAGTAACCAAAACTGTAAAGTATACAGCCATCATAACCTCCACTTCTTGGTCTACAAATGTCTGTCAGTAACTTGTAATCCATAACCAGCACAAGTTTGTTCCATATGGGTACAGTTTGAATTGTTTTATTCATTTGACCAGACTAAAGTCTTCCTGTACTATTCAGCTTCAACATTGTTGAAATAAATGCATTATGCCTCTCATTGTCATCTTTGAATTTATACAACAGAATAACACCAACTCATTAAAGAGGGTTATATAGCAACATAAAAGGAAGAGGATGGATCAAAATGTCAGCTCATTTAATCCATCATCCTTTTTATATATCATAAAATACGTGTCTGCAGTCCTCTATACATTTCCCATTCAATCGCATTTTATAGCAATACAAGGAATTGGCATAGCATTGTTGAGAGTGTGATGATGTGAGGTATTGCCAGCTATGGCAGGAGAAGTAGGGCAGTGGATGTGTAACATATGCCAGCATAGTTAGCTGGAGTTTTGTAAAGAATTATATGTCATTTGTATATCAGACTGATTTGTGCAGGTGCTTGTGTTGACAATGTATTTGTAAAACTGCTTGGGTTAACAATGTGCCAACAGTTGGTCCTGCTGGAGAGAAAAGAAAAACACCTGTATGTCAGACTGTATTGTAACTGTTGAAATGAATACATTGTAACAGAGGATAGTGGAAGAGAAGAGGTTAATCTCAGTCCAGCTAACTTTGAAAAATAGTCTGAAATTAAAATCCCTGGTTTAGGCCATAAAACGTGTATCTCACAGTTATGATTGCAGCCAGAGGCAAAATGTCTATGAAAACCAGGACTAGGAATCCTACTATAATATCCTTAGAGGTGAACTAATTGCTACCCTGGAAGGGTGGAAGTTTTTGAAATGGTTTTATAGCTTCCAGATCCTATAACACATCTTAGCAAAGATGTGTGTGTGTGTGTGTGTGTGTGTGTGTGTGTGTGTGTGTGTGTGTGTGTGTGTGTGTGTGTGTGTGTGTGTGTGTGTGTGTGTGGTGTGTGTGTGTGTGTGTGTGTGTGTGTGTGTGTGTGGTAACACATACGTGCAAGATTCTGGCTGTTTCTAGTAAAGGGGGCAGTGTAGTAACTAAATGTCAGATGACTAGATGCATGTGATGCCATTCTGTAATCCATACTGAAATTATGTTTTAATACTAGAAGAGATAGTAGTCTCAAGGCAGTCTGTTTTTGAAACTTGACAATGAAGGACCCACTTCATCTTGTCTTGCTTTATTAAGTAACCAGTGAATAGTAATTCTTTAGATCAGCCAGGAAAATATAGTGTGATTAGTTAAGTACTGTTTTTCTGCATCTGTGTGAATCTATCTGTGCTATTTTTAATATTTCTTGTGATTGAAACGCTGGTGTTTATTGTAAATAGATATTTAGTATTTTTGTTTTATTTATTATTAAACATATTTAAACTTTTTACTGTGTCTGTTTTTTAGAGAATATGTTAACTTTTGAGAGTACTTATATTTACTTGGTGACATTGTGGCCACTCCTCAAAGCCTTGCTACATTGGCCAAACACTATCATTTGTATTAGTATTAATTTTATTCAGTATAATTGGGTACCCTTGTAAGAGTCCTAGAGTAGTTGGCTTTAAAGTGCTCTGGTGGCAGTATTGACCTTATAGTCTGGGCAGAGGGGGGGCATAGCTGATAATTCTGTACCAGCCTTTCCGTGTGTGTGTATGTGAAAATCAAATCTCAGAGAGTGTGTGTTTCAGATACTTGGAGCAGGGACAAAGCATAATGGTTTCACAGATAGGGTGGTAAGGGACTTTGCTTGAAACACTAATCTTAGGACTCAACTCTACAGCTGTGGTCAGTGTGAAGTCTTATTTGGGGCCGAGATAGAGAGAGGGAAACCCAGTCACAGGATTGATTGTACTCCCTGTGTGTTCTTAAGGAAAACTGTGCTTAGTGCAGAGAGCTGTACATGAAGATACTGTGTGTATCTATCTTTGTGTCAAGTGAACATCCCCTATCAATGTCAGTGAAATAACCAAGCCTCAGAAGAAATAAAGGTCCATAAATTTCTTCCACAGTTTACAGAAGGTGATAATTGATAGTTCTATTCATATATTTGAAAGAGTATGTAAATGGTATAGTGTTGACCAAGGACTCAGGCTACGGTTCCTGACCCCCCCCCCCCTTACTCAATAGCAAAGCTATAACTGCTGTTTCTATATTGTCCAATACTGATTGCTTAAACTATGATAAAGTTAAACAATGTTTATTGGAATGTTCTAAGTTAACACTTGAAGCTTACAGAAAAAAAGTTTCATGAACACAAAAGCAAGGCACATGAAAGTGTTTGTGATTATATTGCTGAGTTAAGCATTCATTTTCATAGGTGGGTGAGTGGATCTCAGGTCACCACTTCTGAAAGGCTGCCAGACCTTTTGGTGAGGGAACAAGCCCTTAGCACTTTGCCTGAGAATCTGGTTGGCAGACCAGGAGTGTAACTCTGCAGGTGAGCTGGGTAGAAAAGGGAATCTCTACTTAGCAAGCAAGGCATCACTGCACAAGAAGAGGATATCCAGTGCTGCACATAGATGTAAGGGAACCTATGGTAAGCAGCCTAAACCACCCCAAAAGAGTCCATCAGTAACAGTAGAAGCCACTAGTTCAGGTACACAGCTAAGACCAAGGGTTAGATGTTTTAAATGTAACCAGTGGAGTCATGTAGCATACAAATGTCCACAAAAGCAAGGTGAGGAACAAAAGGTGGGGGAGCCAGCAACTGGAAATAACAGTATGCCTGTGGTAAGTTTTCTGGGGACAACAGGGGTACTACCAAACTATCATCGGAGACTGTATACACACTATTTGTAAACAACATCCATTTAGGTTTCAAAAACACACAATGTATTTTATTTCCTCTATTTTTAGCTTTCTATATGGAATTTACAATATATTGTTTCCTGAAGTTTATTCTTATTGAAATTAATTCCACTAATCTTTCCCTCAAAACCTAAACCTTGACTTTTGTATTTATTTAATATGAAAGCAATAACCCAAATTAACTGAATGATCTTGCATTTGTTTTATCACTGTACCCGTACTTGCTTCATTCTTTGTTGTAATAATAATATCATCTGCATAATTTAACAAAAATGGGCATTTTTATCCCTTCATTTGAAATACGGCTCATAACATCCATCTCCTTATTCATATACAGTATGTAGATATTTCATTCATCAGTAATACAAAATAATGTACTGCTCAATGGACAACATTGTCTAATACCCTTTTCTACCTATATATATTCACTCAGCCATCTATTTATCATAATCTTCACTATGAACATGTCCCATAATACTGAGTGGTGAATAAAATCAAATGCATTGCTTAAATCTCCCACCATTACATTTGCCTGAACATTTCTAACTACTATGTCATCTGTTATTTCCCCAATTATTAACAATAAATCTTGAACTTTTTTTCTTTTTATGCCAAACACATGTTTATTTGCATTGCCTACCTTTTCTTCCATCGTTTTTTGTAATATTTTCATAAAAATCTTATATTCTGTAATAACACAACTGGTCTCCAGTTCTGTATGTCTTCCTTCTCTCCTTTTTTCCATATAACCTAATGATATCTCTGCATAACTCTTTGCACCTGAAACCTTTTTAACCATTCATTTAGTACCTTTATAAACCATTTATTTTGTTCTATAGCCACATTTTTTATACATCTTGTTTTCTATTCCATCTGGTCCTGCTGCTGAATCTAAATTCATTACTTGTATTGCCTGTTCTAGTTCCTCTGTTCTTATAACTTTTTTCTAAATCCTTATTCTCTCTATCAGAAAAAGTATTTACCTCCCATTCTTTCCATTCCTATGTTATCTGCTTTTTAATATGTTCTTTTACTACATTCGTAATCTCCTCTTCTGTCTTATACTTTCTACCTGAAGAATCTTTCATTTCCCTCATGTACACTATTATTCTCTTTAATTGTTTTTACTTAAATATGGCATAATTTCTTCTTTTTTCCTTTCAAAAATATCTTTGTACAATAAATGTTCTATTTCTTTCCTTATTCAAATCATATAATTTCAGTTCCTTAACAAAAAAAGCATCCTTCTTCTCTAGACAATAAATCATATCACTGTTACAGTCTTATATTTTACTTTTTTCATGTATAGCTTCTCTTTCTCCCATGCAACATAGCATTTTTTATATTTCAGTTTAAAATGTAACTACATTTTGATCAATCTTTATAAAATTCTCTTATTTCTACATGATCTTGCCATAATGTCATAACCTCTTTTTTCTTTTTAGCATCCCATTTTGCCTCATTTATTCTTTTTATACCTTTCACTATTTTTTATCATCATCTCCCTTTACCATAAACCAAATTCCCTGTGGTCTGATACAACTCTGAATAACACTCCTTGTTTAACTATTACTAAGCTTTCTTACAATAAAAAAATCTATTTATTTTCTTTTTTCCTCCGGTTTGTATATGTCCAAGTCTCTAGATTCCATATTTTTAACTCTCCATATTTTATAATATCCTTTACTAGTTTAACATCATAAGCCTTCTTATTTTTTATCTTAAATTGCAACTGATGTTTCCTACTTCAATTACCTTCATATTAACTGCTACATATTGTATTATCTTTCTAAGCATAGGTTCATAGGTAGGTACTAGGCTATCTGCCCGAAGGCATTTATAAGCCTAGCCAGAATGTGTTGGCTTTCGCCGCCCCCTTAGATTAGTTCCCTGTGCCTCTGTCCAGCAGAGCCATTGAAGTGAACCATGGGGTAAACTGTTTCCCATCCACTTGTCAAGGTTTCTCTTGAAGAGGGTTAGCGAGGAGCTCTGCCTAATGTAGATTGGAATCTTGTTACAGAGCATGGGAAGTCTCTGGGACAGGAATCTATCCCTCCAGCACATCCTATTGATTGCTGTGGTGAGGTTTAGATCCCTGAAGCATGTGGCTCGAGGGGATATGGTTTTCTTTATGTGGAGCATGTCCATCAATTCTGGGTTGGACATGGCCTTGTATGTCAGGCAGACATCACCTCTAAGTAGGCAGTATGCAACCGAGTACAGCTGAAGTTTCTTCAGTTGAGCTGCATAGGGCATCTGCTTGAGGCCAGTGATCCTCTTGGTGAGGTACTTCTGTGGTCTTTCCAGTTGTTGCAGGTGTCTTGTAAGGTACATCCTAAATGGGGCATTGTACTCTATGATGGGTCTGATGAATGATGCATAGAGGGACCCAACGACCTCTTTCGATCTGGATGCAAACCCTCTTGTGATTAGGTGGGCCACATAGAAGGATTTTCTAACCACTTTGGCAATGTGATTACCAAAGGAGAGATTCCTATCTATTTGGGTCCCCAGATCCCTTATTACGTCTTCTGTATTTAGGGGGCTACCACCTATGTGGTAGTTTGTGGGTACTTTGTTTTTTCCAAAGGGGATGACTATGCACTTGAGGCCATGGTTTTGACACCAGGTATCTGTCTCAGTGAGACCCTTTTGGAGAATGTCTGTGTCAGACGGAGAGTCAGTTATAACCCCTAGTTTGCAGTCGTCTTCCCTCTCTTTTTTATTACATATGCATATACTGCAATAATTCTCCTAATATGTTCCCTCCATCTTACATCAATAATAGTAATTCTACTTGCTATGACAAAGGTGACATTTAATACTTTAACTGTATCGTTATGTTAAGTATAGGTGTGCAAGTCTCTTTCCTGAAATTCCATATCACATTTTTCTCCACCATACTTTGGTTTGAATTCTTTATGATTTTGACAGAAATGTATTATCTTCTAATATAATAACATCACTAACAAATATAATAAGTGCTTTTTAAAATCTTTTTTTCCACTTCAGTTCTGAATTGAATATTATTTTTTTTCTTAGCTTCCCTAAAAGAGAGCTTAAGTACATATAAGTTCCATGGAGCACAGTTTTTTGTTTTTTTCATATTCTTCTATGGATCATTCCATTATCTTCCCAATCTCAAAAATAATGTCACAAAACATCTCTTTATTAATATGGATAAATGCTCTTACCTCATTAGTTTTAATTCTGAGCGTCTTAATAACTTTGTCCCATACCTTAAATCTGTCCATCTCTGTATCTTCTTTCTATTCGATTTGCACTTTAAACAGTCTCTTTTTCTTCAAACATATTTCTTTCTCTTCTTTCTTACCATGCATTCCTTCATTGACCAATTCTTCATAAGATTTTTTCTCAGCCTTCATAACTTTACTCTGCTGTACTTCTTCATTCTGCCATCCCGTCCATCATCTCTCCCCACGACATGTCCTTACCACCTTCCAGCTCACTTTTATTGACCAAGCCCAGCAATATATCATCCCACAACCCCCCCCCCCCCAACTGGCGTCAAACAGCTTCTGTTGAAACAACTCTTCTGTATCTACCTCCACTGCATCTGCCACATTAAGAATGCTTTGAAAAGGCTTGACCGCCTTTCCCCATCTCCAACAGAACAGATTTATCTCCTTCAGCTCCAGTTCCTTCTCTGATGACTTTAACAAATCTGCTGTTTGAATAACAGCACCAAAAACACCACCTATCTTGTCGTTCTCTCCTCCGACCTCCATTTTTGTTTATCTTAGCTTCCTGCTTCTACAAGCCGCCTTCACGCCGGAAACGGAAGCAGGAAGCAGAACACACCACACTAAGTGTGTCCCATATGGAAAACAGTAGGGGAAATTCCCCGATGTTTGGCCAAATTTTCCTTAGTCAGCATGAATTCCACTTTGGGTCTCCCCTGAAAAGAAGGCATTGGCCTAGTGGAACTAACCCACTCAGTACAGGATAAATAAAATAACATTTTATCAATCATGCTATCAGTTCTATAACTTTTAATAGAGTCGGTATATCTAATAGCACTTGGTGATGCTTCAATGGCTACTGCAAACAACACTAATGTAACAGACACCCCTGTTTTCAATACTTCATCATTTTTTTAAATTTTTGTAAAGGAAAAAAGTATTGTCTCATACACCAAAGAATTATAATATAAATACTTACCATAAGGAAAATGTTGTGTATCCTGCATGTTAAAATTATCTATCCATCTATATCATACTTAAAAAGGTTATCAAAGTGATATTTCAATTTTTAAAGCATTTCATCTATGTCAGTTTCTATTTTATTACTACTAAGTTTATAATGTTGCTGTTTTTACTTCTGATTACAATTAAATTTTGATCTCCTTACCAATCTATGGAATCATCATGGAGCAAATGAATAACTGTTTATTACTGTTTATCACTTTGCCATATCCATTTTTAAACATTCCCTTTCAACTTAGTGTTGGCAACATTTCAAATGTTCTTATTTTTTATACTGGTGGGGTACCGTTCTCTGAATCAACAACCAACTCAGCATGATGTTGAAACTTTCACTGCCATAAAGCACCAAGTGGGACTGGCCCTATGGTCATGTTGAATGCTAATGAGGCAATCCATAGAAGAGGCATATGCTAACTAGTCATATGCCCTCTCCTCTGAACTGCCTCCAGGAAGACATCTACATGGCCAAGTGAATCAAGAAATCACTTAGTGGTGTAGATTAGCATGGCTGTCCCCAACACTTAGTGGTGTAGATTAGCATGGCTGTCCCCAACACTTAGTGGTGTAGATTAGCATGGCTGTCCCCAACACTTAGTGGTGTAGATTAGCATGGCTGTCCCCAACACTTAGTGGTATAGATTAGCATGGCTGTCTCCAACACTTAGTGGTGTAGATTAGCATGGCTGTCCCCAGCACTTAGTGGTGCAGATTAGCATGGCTGTCCCCAACACTTAGTGGTGCAGATTAGCATGGCTGTCCCCAACACTTAGTGGTGCAGATTAGCATGGCTGTCCCCAACACTTAGTGGTGCAGATTAGCATGGCTGTCCCCAACACTTAGTGGTGCAGATTAGCATGGCTGTCCCCAACACTTAGTGGTGCAGATTAGCATGGCTGTCCCAAACACTTAGTGGTGCAGATTAGCATGGCTGTCCCCAATCACTTAGTGGTGTAGATTAGCATGGCTGTCCCCAACACTTAGTGGTGTAGATTAGCATGGCTGTTCCCAACACTTAGTGGTGTAGATTAGCATGGCTGTCCCCAACACTTAGTGGTGTAGATTAGCATGGCTGTCCCCAACACTTAGTGGTGTAGATTAGCATGGCTGTCCCCAACACTTAGTGGTATAGATTAGCATGGCTGTCTCCAACACTCAGTGGTGTAGATTAGCATGGCTGTCCCCAACACTTAGTGGTGTAGATTAGCATGGCTGTCCCCAACACTTAGTGGTGTAGATTAGCATGGCTGTCCCCAACACTTAGTGGTGCAGATTAGCATGGCTGTCCCCAACACTTAGTGGTGTAGATTAGCATGGCTGTCCCCAACACTTAGTGGTATAGATTAGCATGGCTGTCTCCAACACTTAGTGGTGTAGATTAGCATGGCTGTCCCCAACACTTAGTGGTGTAGATTAGCATGGCTGTCCCCAACACTTAGTGGTGTAGATTAGCATGGCTGTCCCCAACACTTAGTGGTGCAGATTAGCATGGCTGTCCCCAACACTTAGTGGTGTAGATTAGCATGGCTGTCCCCAACACTTAGTGGTATAGATTAGCATGGCTGTCTCCAACACTTAGTGGTGTAGATTAGCATGGCTGTCCCCAACACTTAGTGGTGTAGATTAGCATGGCTGTCCCCAACACTTAGTGGTGTAGATTAGCATGGCTGTCCCCAACACTTAGTGGTGTAGATTAGCATGGCTGTCCCCAACACTTAGTGGTGTAGATTAGCATGGCTGTCCCCAACACTTAGTGGTGTAGATTAGCATGGCTGTCCCCAACACTTAGTGGTGTACATTAACATGGCTGTCCCCAACACATTTTGATACTAAACATGGTCAAACATTCATGTTCAACCACTTGCCATGAACATAATAGGGAGATCCAGCACACCGCCAGGGATGACTCAAAGTGCCACAATGCTGCCAAAGGCAGTACAGGGATCATGGGATGGGAGAATGCACTAGGCCACCACAGCACAAAAGTTAAGTGCTCTAATGGCACTTCAACTACTACAGGGCTGGGGGAAACTTAGGATGGCAGGCAGGTTAGGGACATTTGCAGGGACTGTGATGTGTGTATGTGTTCATGTTGTATGTGGAAGAGTGATGTAGAGGGCGGAATGCCACTGCCTATGCAAGCAGTTGTTTACTACAATGACATGCAGATCACCAATGATCTGCACATCATGGCAGCAAATGTGATTAAGACCTAAGCAAATTAGGCAGTACGGAACTGTTACCTCATTGCAGCTAACATGTCTCTGAATCACAAATGGGCAAATCATGGGAGAAGGGCAATTTTAACATGAGGTGTGCAGCTCATGCTAGGGCCTTTAATGAATCCCTGGGTCAGTTTTCACAATCCTTCACAATATTTACTGACATACCTTGTATCTAGTACATATTAGCCAAGTTATAAATCCCATACTGGAATTCAGTAATAAAATAACAATTCCACCTTTGTCATTATCAAAGGATAAAACCCCAGGAATCCTGGGTATAAATGAATTATTTTTTTACACAATATACCAACTCTTTTTTTAACTAAAAAGATAAGAATGGTAAAGCTACATAACTCCAATCATTCATCTTCATTAAAAAGAAGAGCCTCCAGTAGAAATACAGCACTGGTCTTATTTAAAGTTAAAAACTGAATAGCCTGTCCCTTTTTTATTATTATTATTCAAGCCATTTAGCAAGATATAGGTCACCATGTATGTCCCTAGAATCCCATAACTCATACCAAGACCTACTGGATACACTAAACATTAAACCATATACCATGTTCTTGGGAGACCTTAACTACCCCTCTTTAGGGTGGAAAACATGCACTGCCTCATAATGGCTCCTGGATTTTATTAAAACAAATACCCTTGACCCATTAATGTGCAAATCCACCAGAGGTTCAAACATACTTGACCTGGTACTCACCAATATGACAAAGCACTGTACGCTCCCAGTGTCACATCCTCACTGGTGAGGTCAGATCACAAAGCTGTCTCCTTTGGCATAAAAATCAACTCAGTAACCCCAACAAATCCTGGAACAGTTAGGAACTATTCCAAATCAAACTACACCCTAGTAAGCAATAGTTTATCAAAATTCAGTGCCTCCCAACAGCCTATGCAGTATTGTTCAGAGAGACCCTGTACAACCATGTAAATGGCTGTATAGAGACTGTTGTACCTACTAGAAGTAAGCCCAACAGGAAATCTAAAAACAAACCACACTGGTGGATCCTATCCTTAATACGCTACATAACAAAAGGAAAAAAAGTCGTGGCTAAAATCAGCAAGAGCAGCTTCCATACTGATAGCTTTCTAATTAAACCAATCAAGAAACTAAGAGGAATAATCAAGTCCAACAAGGCCAGTTACAAGGTCAAGATAGCCTAATCATAAAGTCCTCTACAGCTATGTCAGAAACCTCAAACACAGCACACATCAGAGTACCGAACTGGTGGCCAATGGTACTACCTTCACTGAGCACAGCAACACAGCAAACTTGCTGGCTGATAAATTCAGCTCAAACTTCACCCCCCACTCTCCTCTCCCTCCATAAAATATGTACTAGCTTACCCCCTCCCCCGAACTGCTAACAGGGAGTAGGCCCTTGTGGTGCTCACTAAGGGCAAGAACACAGCCTCAAAGGGCCCTGACAATACTCCAGGATGCCTACTAAATAGCTGGAAACATGACCCAGCAGGATCACTTGAGGCCCTTTTCAACTATAGCCACAAAGCAGGCTTAGTACCACAAAAATGCAGGACTGCAATAGTTATCCCACTTCACAAGGGTGGATCATCAACCAACCCTGAAAACTACAGACCTATTAGCCTGACTAGGCAAATATGCAAAGTCATGGAAGAAATTATCATGGAAATGATCAACAAGACATAGGCAACCTTCAGACTCTGGACCCAACCGAGCTTGGCTTTGCCAAGGAAAGATCATGCCTAGTAAATCTGGTGGACTTCTTTGAGAAGATCACCAAGGCAGTGAATGAGGTAAAAACAGTGCATACCACCTACCTGAATCTGGCTAAGGTGTTCAGTACAATACCCCACTTGGGTATAGTTGACAGACTCACCAAAGTGGGCATAAACCCCTACATAACTCACTAAATTGCCAGCTGTCTAACAGACAGGACCGAGCAGGTCAGTACTGATGATACCCCCTCCACTAACAGATCAGTCATGAGTGGAGAACCAGAGGCGCCATGCTGGTATTGCTCCTATTTGTCATCTACTTCTTGGAGGTAAAGATTAATGTCAGGGGCCTTTGGCTGACCACGTTTGCAGATGACTGCAAATTGGGAGCTATCATAGACTCCCTACAGGAAGCAAACATACTACAAAAGGGTCTAACACAAAAAAAATGATTGGTGCCAAAGTCACGGACTAAAACGCAATGTCAGGAAATGCATCACGGTGCCTTTTAGGAAAACCGGCACCCAGGCTGATTACTCCATTGGTAAGATACTTCAGAGAGTTAACCCAGTAGTCAGGGATCTGGGAAGTTACAGTATCTCTTTATTCAGCCCTTATCATACCCGTCATTGATTATAATGTACCTGACCAAATATATGTAACAATTGGAATGCCCAAAAGGATATAAACACATTGTCTTGTATGGACTGCTTTAAAACTCTATCTCAGTGCTCTGGCTCCTGCAACTTACCCTGACACAATCTATGCCTGGCATACAAGGCATCCTCAGATCCAGCTCTGAGGGATCTTTTGTATATCTGCAAATTGAACAGCATCAAAACCCTAGATCCAAGTATTTAAATTTAGTTTGTGACATAATTAAGACTTGTTGGCAAGACAGATATGTGTCTCAGACAATACCCATGCTCTGGAACAGGCTCCCCATTCATGTGAAGCAGAGTCCATTCCTAACCCTATTTAGGTGTAACATTGATCAATGTATGGGAAACTGGAAATTCACCCCAGGTCTGACCCCCATATCTGATACACAGAGGCAGACAGTAATGACCAAACTAACATACGCCCCAAGCCACGTAACCTCTAGAAACTTCCTAACATAGCCCCTCCTAATAAATGGCTATGATATCTAAGGACACAATTGGGTTGGACTGCACAGCTGAGCTTATAAAGGCCCTGGTGGTTGTTAGTCTAGTATATAACTATGAACCTATGAGCCTACTTATGATTACATAAAATAACAGACTGAAAAATGAATAAAAATGCAGTCTATTACTATATGCAGGCAATTGTAATGCTATAATTTAAGAAACAAATCATACCAAAAACCTAAAAAAAACTTAAATATAATGAAGAATCTAAACCTTCGGTGCATACGCCTAAAAACGCATCAAAATCAGCTCCCATGATACCAAGGAGTGAAGTGCTAAATGAGGCTCCAACAATCTATGTTCAGCTAGCAGTAGGGGACCTGGAGTAGTGGGGAGTAAAGAATGGGAGTGAAGCCATTATAAGGTGCTTACACTAGGGGAATGGAGTGGTTCCAGGTCACTGTTTGGGTGACACCCAGAGGGATCACGGGGCATAACAGCTGTGAAACGGGCCTGCAGAACATCTGCTGCCTAGGGGCTAAGGATCAACATGTGGATGGAGGCATGCATGTTAGTTAGGGGCTGGAGATAAACATGTGGATGGAGTCATGCATGTGAACAAGGGGCTGGAGATGAACATGCGGATGTAAGCATGCATGTTACCTAGGTTCTGGGGATCACATGCGAATGGAGGCATGTATGTTAGCTAGGGGCTGGGGATCAACATGCTGATGGAGTCATGCATGTTACCTAGCAGCTGGGGTTCAGCATGTCAGTACAGGCACGGATGTTACCTAGAGGCTGGGGATCAACATGTGGGTGAAGGCATGCATATTTCCTGGGGTCAATAACTCTAACAGAGTTCTAGTGAAAATGGATGAGAGTTTATGAGATGCAGCAGTCCTGCCCACTGTCTACTTCCTACATCTCTCATTTCCAGCGGAATAAACTGGCCCTTTAGGCCCCACAGGGAATGAATGGACCATAGGACTCTCAGGTAGACTGGAGAGTGCCTGGCTCTTGTTTCTAAGTGAATAAGCAGGACAGCTTAAAAAAAAGGAAGATGCACTGGACAAGACCTGTTAGTCATAGAAAGACATTTCAATTAATATCTTAGTAAACTAATAGTTATATACAAATAATACTTTAAAATTCAGGAACCTGGAATCAAGCAGATTTCTAGTTTAGACAAGATGAACTTGCCTTAACTTGATAAGATCAGAAGCTTATCTAACTCAGCTAAAGAAACACCTGCACACCAGAATAATGCAAAAGTTATCTCAAACTAAATTAATTAGACTACATTTATAAATCAGGAAATGCTAAATAAGGAGCCACTTCAAAAGGTGACTAAACAAAGTTAATAATCTTAAACATTGCTTATATATCTAAATTAACATTTTTAAATGTGTGTTTGTGTGTCAGTAAGCGTGTGTATACGTGTAGGGCATACAAATCAGTGAAATTCAAAAGATCAAAAAAATAAAGAAAAACAAAACGTGTTTTTGAAGGAGGCAAGCCTCCTACAACCTGACATCCCCTGCTAATTTCATACATATATATGTATATATATATATATATATATACACACACATATATATATATATATATATATATATATATATATATACATATATATATATATATATATATATATATACACATATATATATATATATATATATATATATAGATATATATATAAATAGATAGATATAGATATAAATAGATATATCTATATAGATATATGTGTGTGTGTCTGCGTACACTAACTCCAAGATTGCTTTTCAATGGGGAAAGAGCAAACTCCCTGATCCCCACTGTTCACGATCCTGCACAGAAAGCAAGCTGGCATGTTCAATCAGCTGATTTTTTTATCAGTTCTGCCATCTTTTTTGCTATGTGATGATCACATAGTTTGATCACCTCAATGACACCCACACACACACGTGTCTAGATCAGATTGTCGAAGTTTGCATACTTTGAATCACTAAAGATCGAACTAGTGATCGAAGTACGAAAACTTCGAATTACTATAAAAATATTTTTAAAACACAAAATGTAAAACTTAAAGGCTGTAAGCAGGGGGGCAAGCCACCCTGAACCCCCCGCATCCCCGCTACTTAAATATACCAACTCCGAGATCACACTTCAGTGAAGTACAGTGCGGAAATGGTAGATTTCCATTTCCTACACTGTAGCGCTATCTTGGAGTTAGTATATTTAAAGAGCGGGGGTGTGGGGGTGTAGGGGGGCTTGCCCCCTTCTTACACCCTTTTGTTTGTTTTTTTTTTTGTTTTAAAAATATTTTTATAATAATTCGAGGTTTTCGTACTTTGATCACTAAAGTTCAATCTTTTGTGATTAGAAGTATGAAAACTTCAACAATCTGATATAGACCACACACACATATATATATATATATATATATATATATATATATATATATATATATATATATATATATATATATGTATATATATATATATATATATATATATATATATATATATATATATGTATATATATATATATATATATATATATATATATGCATATATATAGGTTCATAGGTTGGTACTAGGCAATCTGCTATAGGGCCTATACAAGCCTAGCCATAACAATTCCCTGGTTATTTCTTCCCGCAATATTTACTTCCCTGGACCCCTGTCTAGCAGGGCAACTGACGTGATCCCCGGGGTGAATTTCCTATCTCCCATCAAATCGTCAATGTTCCTTTTGAAGAGCGCCAAGGAGGTGCTCTGCTTGACATGTATGGGCAGTCTGGGTCGGGAACCTAGCCCTCCAGCATGTTTTGTTCATTGTGATGACAAGGTTTAGATCCCTGGAGCATGTGGCTTTGAGGGATTAGGATTTCTTTAAGTGGAGCATGTCTAACAGCTCAGGGTTTGACATGGCCTTGTATGTTAAGCAGAGATCACCTATGAGTAGACGATATGCCACAGAGTATGGCTGGAGTTTTTTAATGTGGTCAGTATAGGGCATCTGCTTTAGGCCTGTGATTCTTTTAGTGAGGTATTTCTCTGGCCTTTCCAGCTGTTGCAGATGTCTTGTGAGGTACATACCAAACAGGGCATTGTACTCTATAATGGATATAATGAGGGATGAGTATAGTGGGACAATGACCTCCTTTTTTCTGGATGAAAAGCCCTTAGTGATGAGGTGTGCCACATAGAAGAATTTCCTGACTGTTGTGGCGATGTGGTTATCGAAGGTGAAAACACTGTCCACCTGTGTCCCTAAGTCTCTCATCACACTTTCAGTGTTTAGTGTATTGCCACCTATGTGGTAATTAATGGGTACATGCTTTTTCCCAAAGGGGATAACTATACATTTCTTGGCATTAAGCTTGAGCCCATGGCTCTGGCACCAAGCATCTGTTTCTGTAAGGCCCTTTTGTAGAATTTCCACATAATTTGGGGATTCAATAATGGCTCCCAGTTTGCAGTCATCTGCGAACTTTGTTAGCCAGAGTCCCTTAGTGTTGGCCTGTACTTCACAGAAGTAGATGCCAAACAAGAGCGGTCCCAGGACTAAACCCTGAGGTACTCCACTTGTCACTTGTCTAGAGCTGGATTTGGAGTCGGCTAATTTTACAGCCTGTGTTCTGTCAGTAAGCCAGTTGGCAACCCATCGAGTGATGTAGGGGTTTATACCCAGCTTAGTATGTTTATCTATGATTCCAGAGTGGGGGATGGTGTTGAAGGCCTTGGCGAGGTCCAGATAGGCTGTGTGGACCACCTTACCCATGTCCACAGCTCTGGAGACTGATTTGAAGAAGTCAATCAGGTTCAGGAGACAATATCGGCCCTTCATGAACCCAAACTGGGTGGGGTCCAGTGTTTGAAGGTTGCCAATGTCTTTGTTTATAAGTTTCATGATAATGCATTCCATGCCTTTGCAGATCAGGCTCGTAAGACTGATGGAACGGTAGTTCCCGGGATCCAAGGTGGATCCCCCCTTGTGGAGTGGGATAACTGTAGCTGTGCACCACTCAGTGGGCATGAAGCCTGAGGTGAGGCTATGATTAAACATGACACTTAGGTGAGGTGCCAGTTCATTTTGTAGTTCATGTAGTACACAGCTCGGGATGTCATCTGGTCCCATGGATGCAGTATTCTTAGCTTTGGAGAGTGCGGTTTCTACCTGTGTGGCAGTGATTACTGGAATGTGGCAATCTTCTGGTATTGAGATAGGCCCTTTAGGGGGTGAGAGGGGGGTGAAGTTTGCACTAAATTGATCTGCCAGGATACTGGCAATATCCTTGGGATCAGTATATTTAATGCCATTCTGTTGTAACTCAGAGCATATCTGAGCATTGCCATTTAAATTCTTGACATAACTTTAGAATGCCTTGTGGTTGTCTTTGGAATTTTTGGCAATTTTATTTTCGTAACTAGCTTTGGAGGATTTTATGAGGGATGTCAGCTTCTTACTGAGGCTGATAAGGGAGTTTTTTGGCATCTGGGGATTTTCCTCTTTTCTGAAACAGTTTCTTTCTTCTGTTGTATAGTTTATTTATGGCAGGGGACCACCAGATTGGCTTCCTTTTTTTGGAGGAGAGCGTCTTGGTTCTATTTAGGATGGCATAATTCATGCACGAGTGGATGTGTTCGTACAGTGCCTTAGTGTAGGATTCAGCAGTCGAACTTTCAGCTCCCATCTGCATGTGTGTCATGAAGTTTGTCACTTCTGACTTGAGTAGCATGAAGCTGGCTTTGGAGAAGTTCTTCACGGAGGTTTCCTTACTGGGGGATGGGGGTGGGATGTGGATGTCAAGGGTTATTTGCTTATGGTCAGACCTAACAAATGAGGGGGGGTACCACTGGTGTGGAGCATCTGTCTCCCATGTAGGTAATGGCCAGGTCTGGGATATTGGAGCCTCTGGTGGAACAATGGATTAGTTGATCCAGGGCATTGGAATTTATGAATTCCAAGAACCGTTGGGAAAAGGTGTTGGTACCCGAGTAGTTTTCCCAGTTAATGGCAGGGTAGTTGAAATCACCCAGTATTAGGGTGTTTGGTTGTATCTTAATATTTTCCATTATGTTTAGAAAGGTGTAGTGAGAATCTTGGGGCATGGTGGGAGATCTGTAGCAAGCTACAATTTGGATTGCAGTCTTACCTAGTGTTAGTTGCACCTGGAGAATTTCAGATGCATTGTGTTGGGCAACTAGCCTGGAGGTGTGAATATCCTTGGTGAATATGGACACTCCTCCACCTTTAGTGTTTCAGTCTTGGTTTGGTGGCCGAAAAGTGTGGTAAGAGTTGTAGCCTCGTATTGCAGGTGTGCTCTCTGGAGCCTTGAACCAGGTCTCAGTTACTGCACAGATATCGATGTTCTCCATTTTTAGGAGTGCCTCGAGAGAGTGCATTTTGAGATTTAGACTTCTAGCATTGAGTAGCATTACCTTCAGATTTTGCATGCTTGTATCTGTTACGGTGGTGGTTTTGTCCTTTGAACCTTGCCTAAAAAAGGCACTATAGGGGTGGCGAGAGTTTTAGCCAGTAACCTGAATCCCAATATATATAAATATATATATATATATATATATATATATATATATATATATATATACATACACATACATATATACATATATATATATATATATATATATATATATATATACATATACATATATATCGATAGATACACATATAGATATATGTATATATGTAGAGAGATAAATAGATATTATACATATGTATATTGTTTGTGTGTGCATGAATGGATCCCCTTTACTTGATCAAAATTATACTTACCCAAAAGTTAAAAGGACAAGAAGACTTCACTGAAAACTTCCTTTCACAAATGGACGGGCCACAGGAATTTTACTCCTGGAAAGAAAACATTTGGCCAACATTCTTTGCCCTTTTCCCAACTGTAGTGCAATCTCGGAGTTGGTATATTTAGTTGAGGGGGCCATTTGACTGGCTTTTGTTTGCCTTTTTTTTTTTGTGGTAGTCGTCAAGTGCTTCCTTTCCTGGAGTAAAATTACGATGATCTGACCCCTTCATGAAAGGAAGTTTTCGGCAAAGTTGTCTCATTATTTTAAGTTTTGGGTAAGTGTAATTTTCATCAGGTAAAGGGTTATTAAAGCAACAATGAATTAGACAGAAAAAGTAAGAAACAGAGGAAGACAATAAATAAAATAATAATTCCACTTATGGCACCCTCCTTTTTAAGCAAATGTCATGTTTAATTAAATTAAAAATACATTTACAAAAATCATCTTTAATAATTGTATTCTATACAATTATCTATAAATATATACTATTAAGGACTACAAAGGAACTGTTTAAGAGTAATAATTTCTCATGTATGTCATATGCACCATTTGTCTGATAAAACCTATGGTAGTAACATGTTCAACAAGGTAGGTTAGGCTTTCCTCTCTCCAGGTACAGTCCTCATCTCCCTTTGTAGAATCCTTAGGTATTCTCGGGTAGGTTGATCCATGGTCTGCTCCATGGTTTCCTCCCAGAGGTTATGCCTGGTACACCTCCTGTAGGAAGCTCTAAAGTGGCAAACATACCGCATACTTTAGCCATCTTAATTGACCGTTCTCAACCCAGAGGATCAGCAGTTGTGCTTCCAAGATCATTCTGGGCAGAAGAGCTGTTCGCTCTTTTATGGAAAGTGAGCACAATTAACCCATGAATTAAGCTCATTTCTGCAACTTTCATCCATGTCCTCATCCGTTTGGTCACTACCTAAAGCTCACTGTCATAGGTAAAGACAGGGACAGACAGTGACTAGTAAAGAAAAAGCATCAGTGTTTGGTTTAATTCTCCCTTTCATTACCAGTTTGGTGTAACAGCTGCAGTACTGGTGCTGCTGCAACTGCCCACTAATAATTATCCAAATAGGTTTTACCCTCATTCACAAACACAACCCAAGATACTTATACTGCTGCACCTGACTTAACTCCTCCTCCTCCCCGTCACAGAGCAATTTGCTCTGTCCGGAATGGAACCATGACCTTTGTTAAGGATCATTATCTCTAGTAACTCACATAATTACATTGTACATAAAATTTCTGACATAACTTGAAGGAAGTTAACATACAAATTACTTTATATAGACAGCAATATTTCCTTTACTTTATCACCCCATTTGCATACCTTAATTTATTTTAAATGTACTACGTCAAGTTTTGCTTTTAAAAATGTTTGAATTACTGATCTACAGTGTGACATCTTATTCTTTTAAAATGACGGTTGACCAATTAATCTTGTTAACACCTACTGAAAGTAATCGTAAGTTTCAATATAAACATTTTTGATAAAGTAATATTCAATATATATTAACTATATTAAATATCAAAATATATTAACCCCCATCAATATGTTACTGCTTGTGACTCTGGGTACTCACTTCAGCCCTAACTTATGAAGTCCATAAGGGGCCCACAGAGTTAGACTGAATTCCAGTGCAACACCGCACATGAATACACCCACAATATCATATAGTATATGTGCCTGTGTCTGGCCTTCTCCAAGCCTGCTTCCATTGTTTAGACATGACATGGGTACTCCAACATGACCCTGTGGCTGCCTGCAAAAACTTCATTTATTTATTTAACATTTGTTTACTGGGAAAGTCCAACTTAGAACTAGCCAATTTTCAGCAGAGGCCTGGGGAGAAATGCTCCAGTTGCATGTTTTTGTAATGTGGAAGTAAACTGGAACAAACCTACATGAACACAGGGAGGACATGGAGACTCCGCACAGAAGGTACCCCGGCCAAGAATCAAACCAGAAAACCTTTTGCTGCAAGGCAACAATGCAAACCACTGCACCACTGTGCCACGTTCATATTCTACCTTTCCCAGGGATCTTGCAGTAGTTCAGTTATATATCTGCTGTCCACCAGTCAATTACAGGTTTCCCAAAAATTTCTGTTTATCCATTTCCCCATTAAGACATACTATGAAAAAATGATGTGAGATGGCCCTATCACCATACTTAGCAGTGCAGGGTCTTCCCTGATAATACATCTTTCTTTTTTTTCCAGTTGCTTTGTCAAGTTACAACAAACAGCAGTGCTGCCGAGATAACATTGTCTATTTATTTCACTCTTTTTACCTTTCTTCCTGCTCCTATTCCCTGTGTGCCAGACTTTGAACTGCTGAATTCCCAACCCACTTTTGATTCTTTGTTGTCTGCACATACTGTAGTACACTAGACTTCAGCCTCAACTAATGTAACAAATCTCTATCATCCTACTTAATGGTAGCAAGGGTGGTGTAAAGTGACTTTTGTTTTAGTAAGGAAGTCATTATCATAACAAACAAGGAAAACAGGTAGAGTCTTACAAACAATGAAAAATAAAAAGCAGCTATTGCAAGACAAAAGCCACGCTTGGTAGATGGTAAATCCTTTATAAGCAGAAATCTCCAAATCCAGAAAAAATACAGACAATGTTCATCCAAGATAAAGCAGTGCAAGCAAACACAGCAGTATTAAGCGCTTTCGTCTGGTAGATGACTTCCTCAGAATACAAAAATACTGCAATTAGCACCTGTTTAAATACATTGCTTACCCAATCACAAATAACTGACATAATTTCCCCCATTAACAAGGCTGCATATACTTAATACAAGCCAAATATAAAACAATAATACATGTAAAAAGTTTAAAACATCCCTAAACAGTGTATATAACTAAATAAAAAACATAGATTTTAATTTCAATAGAGAAGATAAAGAAATTCTATCATTTAACCCAGGAGCATGATAGGCATCAAGCCTAATTTGCAATTTGAGTTCTACAAATGCCAAATACTCATTCAAGGGTCCCCCACGAGGTCCCAGATCTACCTGTTTCAATATAAAGAATAGGAAGGAATGGGTCGGTTCACTAACCAAATGTTTATATAATGCATTCTTTTCATTTTTATTTCTGATATCATATAAATGTTGATAAATCCTTAACCTTAGGGCATTCTTAGTTTTACCTACATAGAAACTTGCACAGAATCTACACAAGGCCAAATACACAACCCCTTTAGTGTAACAGTGCATACTTTTTGAACTGGAAATATATCCAAAATTTTTGAGCTTGATTTTTTTCTCTGTCCATAACATAAGGGCATTGGGCACACCTCCCACACTTTACCATCTACCAAGCGTCGCTTTTGTCTTGCAACAGCTGCCTTTTATTTTTCATTATCATAACATTTAGACCTGATACATCAGGAGTGAAACTTGTGCAGTCACTGATGACAAAGGAATATTTTAAGCTGCTGTCTTAAAACAAAAACACTAGATTTGTAATAACAGATGTAAAAAAATACCCCAGTCATTTTATATTTTAATCTGCACCTCACTAGAAATAACCTGCGTCTTTATTATAAGACGTTGTCAGTGAGTTGGTCGCAATAGATTCAGACACATCATGGGTGAGACTATGTCAAATATTTTGGGTTCTCAGTCTTGTTAGTTTCCACGCAGCATTAAACATAAACCCAGGCACAAGCCACAACAGTCAAGCACAGACAAGAAGGGTGGAATTACCGCTACTCATCTCACTGCAAATAAAATGAAATAAATGAACTAAATAAAAATAACATATTAGAGTAGAACCTATACATGCTGTTGCCAGCTGACTTAACAAATCATACAAACCCAGGGTGATGCAGTACTGATGCAGTCAGAATCACTACATCACAGCTCTTGGTTCAATGATCCAGTTTTTGTATGGAATCTGTATGCCATCCCTATGTCTTAAAGGGTTCTGCTTAGCCATCTATTCTCTAGCAACATCTCAGATACATAGCTGAATTCACAATCCTTTAAACTACTCATACAATTGCATGGAATGCAGAGGTAAGTGCACACGTTTGTGTATGTGTGTGTGCATGGACATCTACATACATATATATATATATATATATATATATATATATATATATATGTGTGTGTGTGTGTGTGTGTGTGTGTGTGTGTATGCACGTGTGTGTGTGTGTGTGTGTGTGTGTGTGTGTGTGCAAAGACAGTCAGAAAAACATAACTGCTTTGTGATTCATGCACTGAAATGATTAGCCAGGGAGAGTGGAAATGAGTGACCAATACCAAATCTCCCATCCTGGGTTTGGGAAGTTGACATCTGACCTACTGGTTGAGTATGGGAATACCAGGATGTAGCTACTGAACTTGTGGGAAATATGCCCTTCACAAGCCAGGGGTGATATCTATACAGCTCTTCCTAGTCAATGTGGCAGGGTAGCCTGGGGCTCCTTCTCATGGTGAGAGATGGCCTTCTAGTACCCAACTTTCACCTCTGATTGAGATGATAAGCTTTCACACCAGTCAGAGAATGAACGGAACATAGTGTTGTTGTACCCCCTAGGGAATGAATGAGCTGAATCACACCACAGGACAGAGAGAGGAACAAATGCATTAATAGGGTGATGGGTAGGCCCAAAGGGTGAGGAATGTAGAGGTGCAAAAAAATAACAGCTGATGCACTTTAAATAATTTAACACTTTTGCACAATGATGCTTTGGATGAACATTCTGCAAGATTATGGCATAGTAACCACAACCGAGTACTTACCATTGGGTATAGTAACATCTTTAAGGCTGGTATTTCCCCAAGTTTTTTCTTCTCTGCAGAACTTGCCCAGTGGTTCCCTTCCTGTACCTCAGCAGTTTATTGATTCCTTTGACATGTGACAGGTATTTCTGACTTGGGAGGAGTGTCCTTCATCAAGATGTTATTCCCATACAGATCACCTCCGCATCCCACATTATCCCTTCCTCAAATATGTCTTGCTCCCTCACAATGGCTGCCTGATCAGGGCATGTCCTGTTTGCTTCCACATGTCTGTCTTCCTGACTCAGCAGTACACACAAAGCTTCAACAGACCAAGCCTGTCAAAAAAAATTCCAGTGATGATGACCCACCCATGGTAGGTGTTACTATTACAGCAGGACTAGCCACCTCTTTTCCCCAAAGTTGGGAGAGCTACTATGGGCCACTCAAGCCAATCCTTGCCCACCTTGTTCCTTGAGTGTCCATGCCACCAAATGAATATGGGGTCACCTGAGTTATAGACCAAGCTTCAACTATCTATGCCACAAGAATTAGTAGGTTAGTTGGTTTTATTCATACTGTGTAGATTAATTATTCCTAACTAATGTAGTTACGCAGTTACATATTCCTTACTGGTATCATTTATGGTTTATATTATTATTACAGCAGACTCAAGACACCTTTCGTCATAAAGAATGCAGTAATTGTCACTAATTAATGCTACCTCACACTAACATGTTTCTTGTTGGTAGCATTTATAATTTATGCTATTATAACTTGAATAGTATATTTTTAAAACATGCTCATACCTCCCGAAAGTTCTGTTCAAACCTCCACAGCTGTAAATATTGTTCCAATTTAAGCTGGTATTTTTCCCAAAAGCCATCAAATGCAGTTTCCATTTCATGTAACTGTTTCAGTAGCCTGTACAAAAATATAAAGACGTGCAAGGATCTAATTACTACAAAAATCATAATTCATTCAAGTGCTTAAAGTCAGTCTTTACTTTCTAAAGAAATATACACATTATATGCAGTTATACATGTTAACAGAAACTGAGTAAATGCAAATCTTAATGTTGTACAATAAATACCCTTTGTGGGGATCAGGTTAAAGCAGCACTGCACCCAAAAACTGAAAAGAAATATGTTTTCCAGCATATCT
The DNA here is from genome assembly GCF_019279795.1 of Protopterus annectens. Lineage (NCBI taxonomy): Eukaryota > Metazoa > Chordata > Ceratodontiformes > Protopteridae > Protopterus > Protopterus annectens. The sequence continues at coordinate 676,372,348 of NC_056749.1, read as the reverse complement.
TGAACTTTTCTGCAGTATTAATATCTGTGTATCAAAGTAAGTGGTTATTATAGCAATAACCCACGCCTGGGTGTGGGTAATGCTGGATTTACCCACGGTTGGCGTGGTTTGGTCCCGAGGGCTGCACCCTCGGGACCAAACAAAGACAACCGTGGGTAAATCCAGCATTACCCACACCCAGGCGTGTTATTATATTAATGACATTATTTAAGAAAAGAAATAATTACTTTTCTTAAATAATGGCATTGTATAATGCCTCTTTGCTGCCCTTCCGCAGCTGTCTGGTGTTCAGGCAGTTCTGATGTACTGCGATGCCTACGCAGTACATCAGAGTTGTGGGCAAAAGCAACGGAGAACGCAAGATCTCCGTTGCTTTGTCTCGCTATGTTAAATGGGTTTAACATAGCGAGACAGCTTTAAAATAAGCAACGGAGATTTCCGTTGCTTATTTTAAAGCTGTCTCGCTATGTTAAACTCATTTAACGTAGCGAGACAGGTTTAAAAAAAAAGCAACGGAGATTGCAAGATCTCCGTTGCTTTTTACACACTGTGTCGCTGTGTTAAAGGAGTTTAACATAGCGAGACAGCTTTAAAAAAAGCAACGGAGATCTCCGTTGCTTTTTTTAAATCTGTGTCGCTATGTTAAACTCTTTTAACATAGCGAGACAGTGTTTTGTACTAACGGAAAATGTCCGGGCGACCGGACCTTTTCCGTTAGTATATTGAGGGATTTACAACGGGCACGCTGGTTGGGCTGGCCAATCAGCGTGCACGTTTTAGAGTAGGCATTGTATAATATTTTTTTTAATCTGTTATACCCCCAAATGGCCTGAAAGGGGGTTGCAATGAAGAGCAGGGTTTTGTTTTAGAGTCAATGTCATTTTAGAGGGACAGAGAAAAATCCCTACAATGAGGGGATCATTTGCCATTGTTTCCTCTCCCATCAGTTTACAGCAGTACTGTGACTGTCATCATTAATCCACACTTTTAATTATTTTGCTTACTGTGGTTTTCAGCATTGGCCATCACTGATATAGCATTTTAAGGAATGTTTGAATGGCAGGCTTGAAAATGTAGCTAGTTCTTTTCAAAATAACAACTGTAGTTCAGTGTTCAAGTGTAACAACTCTGACTACTGTGAAGTCATTCTAGCCTATACCGCCTTTTTGCGTAATTCCAGTTCACACCCATAACTCTTTATGGCATCCAGATCTTTTTTGGGTCTGGCGTGATTTACGGAGAGACTTACCAGCTAATAATAGGCAACTTTAGAAAGTGCACGAAATTATTAACAAAATTATACTAAGACTGTTACTGTAGGATATATTATAGTAGGAAAATCAATCACCCTCCGTTACTTAATATTTATGGTTTCATATTTATGTTTATAGTTTCATACTTATGTTTATAGTTTCATACCGGTGAGCCCCACATGTTATTGGGGGGTATAGTGTGATAAACCATGCTAGAAGACAGAAATATTCATTGTGAATGTAATTTTATATCACACTATGCATCATATGTTTCTAGTTGTTGGTTAGTAATTATGAAAATAAACAATATCTCCATATGTACTTAATGGGTCTACTTTGATTCACTGAAACTAATTTCACTGAATTTCAATTCACCCTCACAAAAACACTGAAAGCTCAAATCACTGAAAACTCATTTCACTGAATGTAAGTACTGCTGGGCAAATAAAACGTATATGCCCTTTTCCCCACTGTAATGCAATCCTGGAGTTAGTATATGTAGTTGGAGGGTATGGGGGTAACAGCCCCCACACTGAGGGTTGTGGGGGGCATAGCTCCTCACCTACTTAGCTTTTATATTTATGAATCTCATTTCACTGAAAGATAACAATATAAAACCAAAAGTAGGTAGGTGGTACACCCCCCACACCCCCCAATGTCCAGTAAGTACATATATTAACTCCAGGATCGCACTACAGTGGAGAGAAGGGCATATACATTTTATTTGCCCAACAGTACTTACATTCAGTGAAATGTGATTCAGTGAAATGAGTTTTCAGTGATATGAGCTTTCAGCGATTTGATGTGAGTGTTTTGAAATTCAGTGAAATGAGTTTTCAGTGAATCAAAGTAGACCTATACTTAATACTTAAAAAAACAAGTGACTTACAAACTGTTGCATGCCATCAGATGAAACCTAAGATGTTGTTGATGAAAACTGTTATTCAAATTGCACTGTAATTTGCCAGTCTTTAGAAATATATAGTGTTATTTATTCTGCTAATTATACAATTAAGCATATATTTTCATATATCTGTAAACATCTCAATAAATATGCACTCACAGAGGAATTTCTTGTTATGTGGAAGCCTATGTCTAGCACTAGTAAGACTTTCGGCTTTTCCCGGTTAGGGGCTGCCACAGAGGAACACTGGTCCGCTCATGATTGGCAGTAGATTTTTATTGTGCCGAGTTGCCAGCTCAACGCCCAACCTTCAAAGAAGGCACACCCATTTACGCTCGCACCTACCTGCATGTCTTTAATGTCACTCGACCACGGGAAGGACATGCAGACTCCACACAAAAGGCACTCCAGCTGAGAATTGAATGGATTTCACAGAATTTTTCTTGCTGTGAGGCGACAATGCTAACCGCTGCACTACCACGGCTATGTGGAAGCTTATGTCTGGTTAACAAAAATCTTCTAACAATATGTCTAGGTTATACAGTTCCCAATGATATATTTCTTGTTGATAGCATTTATAATTTATAACTTGATGTAGTAAGTTAGGGGAAAGTTTAGAAAAAACATAATTTTGGGTTTGTGTGCATTATAATATATTATAGTACTTATGAAAAGACCATGAATACACTGATCATTATTATCACAGCAAAGAATACTCCTTATTGATAACATTGCTATTTGTACAGCTGTAATAGCATTTTATGTTCCCAAAATATTTAGTTTATCCTTTTTAAGTTTGTCAGAAAATGATCTGGAATGCAAGATGAGCGTAGGCTGCTAGAGGTGTGATATCCCATGCTACTTAGGTGTTAATGTGTTAATGGGTATTACTCAGGCTGAGATAGTGTGTGTTGTATTCACAGTTTTTAATATGGTAGCTAGAATTAGAGTCATTAATGTTAAAATTTCTTCCCAAATTCACTGACTTGTGTCAACAAAACATTTTATGCAATGCAAAAGTGCTGTAACAAAACATAAGAAGAAACATGCACTTTTGCAGGAAGTACAGTGTAAGAAAAAGCAACATCAAATACTGACAGAAAATAAGAAGAGTAAGATGAAAATAGCTTATTTCTTTGTGGCACTCAAAGTTTGATGAAAGGGAAAGACAACTAATTTGTAAAAAGAAACTATGAAGCATGTTTACTTGCTCTCATTGTGCATTTGAAAATGAAGTCTGAAAGCCTTGCTTTTGTTCAGACTCCAGGCTACACTATTGATCTGAGGTGTGATGCTAGCAATATGTGACTAATAAGGCACATTTAAATGTCAATGTTTAAGAGACATTGTTTTCTTAATGGCTCTGTAGCTGGAATACATGACTTCATCTAAATACTCTGGCACTCCTAGTAGCCTTTGTGATGTAACAGATGATGAGGCAAATACAGGAAGAAAAGGCAAACAGAAATTAGTGCAGATATAAAACAAATGGAATTATTATTTGTTAGAAAAATATGTATTAATGTATATGTTTAGTGCTTATTAGAAGCTAAAAGGGTTAACACATTTCATTCTATTTTATGTACAGCTTAGTTTTGGATGAAACTACAAGATGCTTTTCAAACTGCAATATGCTTTCTGAAACTGCAAGATGCTCTCTGACCTAGTATTTGCTAGCACAGCAAAATTCATATTTATGCCTTTTGGAAATTTACTGAGAAGCAGGTGATTATCTGCTAGGTCAGGAAAATAATGAATAGAACAATACTGTTTTCTATAATGTTATTGAACTTGAACAATCAGCTCTGTTCGTGTTATGAGAACGTGCACAACTGCAGAAAAGATAGATACAGTTGAACAAAGACTGCTTGAAGAAATGAACTATAATCTGTACTTGCTTTGTGCTCGAATTAGCCATAGTACCTTGAATGGTAACATTGCATAGTGAGATGTTGTATCTGACCGGTGGTCATCAAGGCCACGTTGTTCTTCTTAGGAAGTTTTTTTTGTAAACTTGATATGCCAGCAGAAAATCATGGACAAACAGCTGCTATGAAATAATATTGAAAGAACTTGTGATTTATTACGTCAGCTTAGTAGGCAATGTCTTGTAAGAAATGTATAAGAATGGCTTCACTTCCTGATTCTAGTTAGACAAACTCTGTATTAGCACGTTTTTGTCTCCTTGCTGCAAGATTAAAGTGCCTTAACCTGAACCTGCCATGTGTTGATCTTTTTGAAGTTGTTTTTCCTTTGAGAGCTTGGTCCTTCGGACCGGAAACTCTCACTTCGCCTCAGGTCAGATGGGCCAGGTGGCATGAACCATACGGGGAAGAGACCACATCAGTTCTTCTGCTCTGAAAGACCTCCAACTGAATTTCCAGCCACTTTTCTGATCTGCAACTGGAGGATGAGTTAACGGTTTTCCATCGAACCAGGCGATCAATCACGGAGGCTCAGGTAAGGTGAGATTTACCTTTTTTCTCTTTTAGATCAGGGACTTGATTTGTATCATCTGTCAGGAGATTTGTCTTGTACAAGTCAGGGACAGGAAGACTGCAGTCTTGTCATAGATCAGGGAAACAGAATAGGTAAGGCAGTTATTCTAGATAAACTGTGAAAAAGAGAAATTGTGGTACCACGTGAAAATAAGAAGGGTTACGTAACATTTTAACAGTCAGAACAATATGGGAAATAAGTGCACAAAAAAGATCCCAAGATCCGCCATTAACCGAAGATGCAAAATATATGCAATTACAGCATGCCGACAATGTTAGGTACTATACAAAACGGGTTAATAAATATGAATTTGATGGCAAATTAGACAAATCCTCACTTATTAAACTTGCCGAACAGCTTAAAACCGATGCAAAAGGTCAGGTGAAAAAGCAACGTCAATTAGGCATTCCTCAGGCACACAGGTGGATTGAGGAAGCAAACCGTAGGGAACAAAAAAGTAATAATTCAAAAGCTATGTTTCTAGATAAAGAAGACAATAATTTGGTAATAGCATCAGCCCCTCCGCTTCCCTTACCAGAATATGAAGCGAGTGGACAAGCTGGTCCACCTCCGCTATACCTGGCTGTCTCCGCGAAACCAAGACTGTTTGTCAGAGATCCCGTCGAGACTAGGTCTCGAACACATAACTTAAGAGGGGATACTGAGTTATATCAAATGAACAAAAACTCACGAGTTATGAGTGAAGAAGAGATATGTCACTCATAGAAGTACCAAATCCTCAGGCAGGACAGGAAGGGCAGGACCCGACTCTCCTAGTATATAGACTGTGGACACCGAAAGACATCCGGAAAGCCACAGAGGGAATTCCCCATCCAAAAGTTAATTTTAGAAAATTCTTAGAAACTTATGGGGCATGAGGTTAAGTTATCATTTAAATGGAGAAGAAGTAGAAAAAGTAGTTAGACAAATCATAGGTCCAGATTGGCACATGATCAGTGGCAACTGGAATCCCCGTGACGCAGAACACAAGCCACTCCCACATAGCAACGCAGAACTGGATAACCGAGTGAAAGGTCTAACAGACCGAATCTCTGAGAAATGGAAGCCTAAAGCAGACTGGACTTGCATTAATCAATGCATCCAACAGGAAGGTGAAACTGTTGACAGATATTATGCTAGATTATTAGAATGTTTTAATAACCATTGTGGAATGCAGGTACCTGAAGACCAAACACATGATTCCCCGTATGAGCAGCAGCTAAAGAATGCATTTTTAAAAGGCAGTATTTTGCCTATAAGCAGCTTTATTACAAAGCACATGGTAGACCATCGTAAAAGTAGATTACAGTCACTACTTGAATATGCTAGACATGCAGAAAGGCATTTTAACAGGAAAAAGAAAGCCCAAGTATTTTCAATAGAAGATGGAGCAGAAGTTTATGTAGTACAGTCCGGGAAAAATGGCAAGAAAAATGCCCAAGGAAACAAACAATCTGATGAGCGATCAGAGGAGTTTGAAGAGAGAAAGAAAAGGGGTGAATGTTTTAAGTGCGGAAAAAAAGGACATTTAGCAAGGGATTGCAAGCAAAACAAGAAGGTAGCCATAGAAGGTAAGGAGGGTGAGGCCTGACTATATGATAGTCAAGAATCACTAGAAGGGAGTAACCGAGAAAAGACAAATGCAAATGTGGTAGAGGGAGTAGAGAATGTGATAGAAGAAATAGAGGAAGTGCAAGAAATCGCAGATAGTGAAGAAAATGAAATTTTGGACTTAGCATTATTGAGCCTAGAGCTCTATTTAGCACACACAGAACCGGAAGTTACACTTCTGGTAGAGGGGAGGGAAGTTAAATTTCTGTGTGACTCAGGGGCTTCACGGACCATGATACATCCTTCCAAACTACCAGAAAATTCAGAATCATTTGATTACATATTAGTGAAAGCAGCTAATGGACAGCTGTATTGGGAGCCACTCTCCCATAACATAGCAATAACTGACCCTGTTTCAGGGATGACCCAGAAAAGCAAAATTGTTGTTTCTGCAAAATGCCCGGTAAACCTTTTGGGCAGAGATCTTATGCAGATATTTGGCATAGCAGTAGTTCCGCCTATGCAGGGTATGGAAGCACAGCGACAAATGGATAGTTTTATGGTGCGACTGGAGGGCGAAACATTTTATTGGTACAGCCAGGACTTGGTCACAACTGGTCTAGGGGCAGTAACCAAAGAACTGATGAACGTAGCCATCAGTAAGTCCCCCTCCCTTGACAATGATAAACAGCATTTGTTACACTGTACTCTGTATTACTGTAGCACACCAGGACCTGATAAGGAATATGAGCAAGAACTGTTTAAAAACCATGCAAACAGATTAGTATTACGTAATCTGTACTGGGACACAGAAGGGAACAGTGTAGTTAGCTGTTCATTGCCCCAGGAACTCTTTTCACTCTATAAATCTAATCGATTACCACATGTTAGTTTGACTAAGGACAAGAATGTGAAATGGGCAGACCTAGGAGAAAAAGTCACAAAGTGGGAAAAACAGACGGAGTTAGAATTGTCAGAACAGGGAGTACAGAAGCATAGATTAAATTGGATAACACAGACACACCCAGCTGTACACTTGCAGTCTAGCGAGGACAGCTGATTAGCACTCTTACTAGAAGAGGAAGAAAATGCCTTACAGAGCATACCAGAAACTCTCTGGTCAACAGGGAAATCAGATGTAGGACTAATTCGTACAGCAGGACCAGTTACTATCATGCCAAAATCAGCATTTAGACCACAAAAGAGACAGTATCCCTTAAGGAAAGATGCAGAAGTAGGAATCAAACCTATAATAGCAGCTTTACTTAAGGAAGTAGTACTGGTAGAATCTCCCGATTCACCATGTAACACACCCTTATTTCCTGTCAGGAAAGCAAATAGAGAATGGCGTATGGTCCAAGATTTACAAGCTGTAAATGACGCAGTAATACCTAGAGCACCTACGGTGCCAGATCCACACACCCTATTGAATGATTTGAAGCCTCAACAAAAGTATTTTTCTGTGGTAGATATTAGCAATGCGTTCTTTTCGATACCGATACACCCTGACAGCCAATATTGGTTTGCATTCACATTTCAGGGGGAAAGGTATACATACACGCGACTACCACAGGGGTATTGTGAAAGTCCAACAATATTCTTACAAGAGATGGCAAGCAACTTGGTGGGATTTAGCCCATCGAGAGGCAGTCAGATTTTACTTTATGTAGACGACATCCTGCTGGCAGCCCCCACCCAGCAAGAATGCAGAGAAGATACCATAGCATTACTACAATTTGTAGCCACTCAAGGACATAAAGTAAACAAAAACAAGTTGCAGCTTTGGAGAAAGCAGGTTAAATACCTGGGATATGTAATATCCAAAGAAGGCAGAACATTAGATGAAGATAGGAAAATAGCAATTTTACAAGCACCCAAACCAACTACCAAGAAGGAAATGATGTCCTTCCTGGGTACGACTAATTTCTGTCGGAGTTGGATTCCAAACTATGCCCTAGAGTCTGCTCCACTGACCAACTTGATATACAAGAAGCCTATGGCAGCACAAGATTTATTACAATGGACACCAGAAGCAGAATCAGCTTTCTGCAAACTAAAACAATTGATAGCATCCTCATTAGTTTTAGGATTACCAAACTATCATAAACATTTTTTCCAAACTGTAGATTGTAAGCAAGGTTAGATGACATCAGTGTTAACACATAAACATGGGGACAAGCAATGCCCCATAGCTTACTAATCATCACAGCTGGACCCAGTGGCGCGATCCCTGCCCCACTGTGTACAAGCAGTAGTCGCAGCTGCAATGGCAGTACAGGCTTCGGCCTCAGTAGTGTTGTTCCACCCTCTCACATTGAGAGTGCCTCATGCAGTCGCGATTATTTTACTGCAAGAAAAAGTAGCATATCTTTCTCCTGCTAGACATCTTTCCTGTATGACAATACTGTTGAGCCAACCTCATATGACAATTGAACGATGTACAACTTTGAATCCATCTACCTTGCACACCACACAGCTGCCTGCAGGAGATTGAGCAAAAGACACTGCCTAGAAAAGATCTAACGGATGTTCCCTTGGATGATGCCGAGGTGACATATTACATGGACGGCTCATGCAGAAGGGGTCCTACAGGGCAGAACCTAGTGGGGTATGCAGTAGTTTCTGATACTGAAACTTTCGAAGCAAAGTCTTTACCATACAACTTATCTGCACAAGCAGCAGAATTGATTGCCTTGACAAGGGCATGTACCTTGGCAAAGGGTAAATGTGTAAACATTTTTACTGACAGCCAGTACGCTTTTTCTACTGTGCATATTTTTGCGCAACAGTGGAAGAATAGAGGAATGATAACATCTACTGTTAAACCGATTAATCATGCGCAGTTTATTTTAGATTTGTTAGAATCTATTCAGTTACCTCAGAAAGTAGCTATTTGTAAATGTGTAGCTCATACCAAGCAACAGGATAGGATTTCAAAAGGTAATGCGAGTGCTGATACAGCTGCAAAGCAGGCAGCTTCAGCTTCAGAAATGTTTCTTTTGAGTGAGGAATTACAACCTTCTGAGATTTTAGATTTAGAAATGTTAAAAACAATGCAGACACTTACTACGAAAGTAGAAAAACAGAAATGGATAAAACGAGGAGCAATTCTTGAGAAAGGGCTGTACATCTCCAAAGAAGGAAAACTGATATTGCCATCTAATTTGTTTAGATATGCAGCTTTGTTGAGCCATGGGCAGTGCCATGTCTCAGCAGGGGGGATGGTACAGTTAGTGAATCGAGTGTTCACAGCATATGGATTTACAAACTACACAAAAACTTTTGTGCGGCATGCCATGTTTGTAACAAGCATCATGCACAAGGGGCATTGAAGCCTAAACAAGGGAGTTTTCCTGCACCACCGTACCCGTTCCATACTATCTGTATGGATTTCATAGAACTGAACAAATGCGAAAATAAGAAGTATTGTCTTGTCATTATAGATATGTTTTCCAAATGGGTGGAAGCTTTTCCGACCAAAAATCCAGATGCAGCTACTGTTGCAAAAGTCCTTGTTAAAGAAATTATTCCTAGATTTGGCATACCGGAAAAGATCTACAGTGACAATGGCACACACTTTGTAAATCAAACTATACAACAGTTGAGCCGATATTTCGGAATTTTCTTAAAGAACCATTGTGCATACCATCCACAATCCGCAGGACTAGTAGAAAGGCATAATGGGATTTTGAAAAATAAACTTAGGAAATTAATTAGTGAGACACAAAAGAACTGGGTGCACTGCCTGCCTCTGGCATTGTTGAGCATGAGAACCGTTCCGAATGTAAAGGGGTTAACTCCTTTTGAAAAATTATTTGGGAGGGCATACTATATACCGCAGTGGAAACCTCTCATGCCTGCAGACCAGGAGGCCAACAGTTCACTCGCAGAATATATGAGATGACTTTTAAGTAATAAACAACTTTTGCAGTTAAATTCTGTTTCAGATAAAGAACAAACAAGACCATCGGAAGCAGCAGTAGTCCCAGGCACGTGGGTCTGGGTGAAAGTCATCAAGTGAAAAAATTGGACATCACCGAAGTGGGAAGGGCCATACCAAGTGCTACTGTCAACACCCACTGCAGTCAAGATCGCAGAGCGAGTGTCCTGGATTCATCTGACACACTGTAAATTGGTTAAAAACTTTGAACTGGACAAAAAACTTGTTACTGTTACACAAGAACAAAATGACCAGATACGGAGCAAATAGAAATACAGAACAACCTCAGAAGCATTGCATGATCATTCTGTTAACTATACTGATAACACTGATCTTTTTGCTGTAGCCTTTCCTTTTTCCAGCCACACGAGCTGAACTGAATAAACGAGATGTGTTACTCATAGACTGGCATCCGAACTTTAACACTTACCAAGCAATTAAATATGTGTATGCTGAAACTTTTAATGTTTCGAATTGCTGGATTTGCACAGCTATACCAACAGCATACGGGGGATTGTTGATGACTGCTGTCCCCCTAGGGGTCAATGAGACCTGGGAAATTTTGATTTTTGATACTACAACTGTAAAATCGCAAGACAAAATAGCATTGTACCTGCCTTTTACACAAAAGGGAATTGTATGTTTTTACAAAAATGATACTGTTCAGGTGGGTTGGAGCAATTGTAATGTGACTGTCCCTTACAAATGTTATACCAAAGCTAATAATGCTGTTACATTTGTGATACAAACTATGACTCATATTTAGAATCAATGCACAAAACGGCTGATGAAGTACAACATAATCCTGTTCTTTTTAAGCAACTATCTATCATTGATAAGAAAATGTTTCATGCAGGGCAAGTATATATTAATACTAAAGTAGAGAATTGTTATTTTGTGTGTGGGAAAAAGGCATACAAATGGTTACCTGAGAATTGGTCCGGCAGTTGTTTTTTGGGTTACCTGGTTCCGGCCATATGACACACTGCAGTTTTGCCTCAGGGAAGAATTCAAAATGTCAGAGAGGTCACCAAGAAACCTGGAAATCCAATCAAGAGACCTGAGAATCCAATGGGACGAATTGAAGCAGGCTGGAGAAACCATAACTCCGTGAAAAACAAAGATAAACTGACACACATGGACTTGAGTGACACTATTATATCGTGGGCAGGTATAGCCCCTGCATATGGCGCAGTGAAATCAATTTGGGAGCTGAGAAAACTGTCCAAACTTCTCAAAGTAATGAGCAATGCAACTTTTTCTGCTCTCAAATTAGTAACTGATGAACTAAACGCTATGAGAACTGTGGTGCTTCAAAACCGCATGGCTCTCGACTTCACCCTAGCGGCGAAAGGTGGTACGTGTGCTTTAATAAAAGAGGAGTGCTGTTCATATATTCCTGACAACCAGCATGAGATAAACAACCATCTTGAGGTCATTCAGCAAGTGTCGGCCATGACCAAACCAGGCCCAAACCCACTGACGGATTTTTTCCAGAATTTGTTTGGGGGGTGGGGTAGCATCCTAATGAACATCCTGATTGCCATTTGTGTGGGGTTACTCCTATTAGGAGTGTGTGTTTGTTGTGGTATTCCCTGCATGAATAGATTAATTAAAGATTTTATAGACATGTCAGTTTCTGAGACTTTGTATCAAAGTACTGAAATTGAAGAACTGTTGCAAAATGAAACACTTTCATAAGTTTAAACTGAATGACTCTCTTAACTGCAAATTCTGAACAGAAAGAGGTTAAGAGAAGAAGCAAACTGTTTATGCTTTTGAAAATAGAATAAAAAGTATTAACAGGGGGGAAATGTTAGAAAAATATGTATTAATGTATATGTTTAGTGCTTATTAGAAGCTAAAAGGGTTAACACATTTCATTCTATTTTATGTACAGCTTAGTTTTGGATGAAACTACAAGATGCTTTTCAAACTGCAATATGCTTTCTGAAACTGCAAGATGCTCTCTGACCTAGTATTTGCTAGCACAGCAAAATTCATGTTTATGCCTTTTGGAAATTTACTGAGAAGCAGGTGATTATCTGCTAAGTCAGGAAAATAATGAATAGAACAATACTGTTTTCTATAATGTTATTGGACTTGAACAATCAGCTCTGTTCGTGTTATGAGAACATGCACAGCTGCAGAAAAGATAGATATAGTTGAACAAAGACTGCTTGAAGAAATGAACTATAATCTGTACTTGCTTTGTGCTCGAATTAGCCATAGTACCTTGAATGGTAACATTGCATAGTAAGAAGTTGTATCTGGCCGGTGGTCATCAAGGCCACGTTGTTCTTCTTAGGAAGTTTTTTTTGTAAACTTGATATGCCAGCAGAAAATCATGGACAAACAGCTGCTATGAAATAATATTGAAAGAACTTGTGATTTATTATGAAGGCAATGTCTTGTAAGAAATGTATAAGAATGGCTTCACTTCCTGATTCGAGTTAGACAAACTCTGTATTAGCACATTTTTGTCTCCTTGCTGCAAGATTAAAGTGCCTTAACCTGAACTTGCTGTGCGTTGATCTTTTTGAAGTTGTTTTTCCTTTGACATTATTAAAGGATGTTTTTTTTCTGCATGTGGCATGTTAATGTTGGATTATAAGGAAGGAAAATCACTTAATGGAAAGATAAACATGACACTTGTGTGGAGTTCTCTTTTAATGTCTTGGCTGCTTCAGTCCTAGAAAACAACCATCACACAGGATTACCAAGTCCACAGCTTTATGACAGGACTGGTAACTCAGAGAGTCAGCCAGTCCATTTATTCAGCCTAAAAGTAGACAGCTGTTAAGGGTGATGCCTATCTGTGACCAGGAGTGACCTTACTTCAACTGGTGCCCTAGGCAAAAGGGCTAAATGGGGCCCCCCACCACACCACCTGGTGCCCCCATCCTGGTCTACCTACACCACATAAATACTGGAAAAGCTCCCCTTCCAGAGCGGTGCCCTAAGCGGCCGCCTAATTGGCCTATGCCTAAGGCCGGCTATGTCTGTGACTCAGTGCAGACATTTACCATCTCTGTAGAGGGGCATCAGAATGTGCCACTTTGTTTGTTCAGATGTCTGACACATTTTCATACAGCACTTTTTTGAAAAAGTGTTGAGCTGGTGAACTATTTCAAATGCGCTCAATGTCAAGAGGCAGAAGTCTGAATATTGTTATGCACAGTAAGTGGATTAGGGAACAAGTGTGTGTGAGTGTGCGTGTACATTTTAGAGTTAGTGTAAGGGTTAGGTTAGGCAATAGATTTAAGTGCATATGTGTGTGTGTGTGTGTGTGTGTGGGTTACAGTTATAGATGTAGTAGGTTAGGTGTAAGACAAAGCTGTGTGTGTGTGTGTGTGTGTGTGTGTGTGTGTGTGTGTGTGTGTGTGTGTGTGTACTGTTTCCAAATACACGTTTGGTAAAGGGATAGATTTAGCGGTTTCTGTGTGCACATGCATGAATGATTTGCTGCTTGGTTGAGATTATTAGGCCTGATTCCTTCATCAGAGTAATGGTGGATGCTGTTGTGTGTATGTGTAGGTGTGTACACACTAATGTTTCCAAGTATAGGTTTGGTAAAGGAATAGATTTAGTGGTTTCTGTGTAATGTGCGTGACTGTGCTGTTTGGTTGAAGTAAGTGGTGGATGTTGTTGCTGTTGTGTGTGTGTTTGCATGTGTGTGTGTGTGTGTGTGTGTGTGTGTGTGTGTGTGTGTGTGTGTGTGAATGTGCTGTTTGGTTGAGGTTAGTGGTGGATATTGTTGCTGTTGTGTGTGTGTGTGTGTGTGTGTGTGTGTGTGTGTGTGTGTGTGTGTGTGTGTGTGTGTGTGTGTACACTTTACATTAGGGTAAGGGTTAGGTAAGGGGAAGGTGTTATCTTGTGTGTGTTTGTAGTGTGTGTGTGTGTGTGTGTGTGCATGTGCCTGAATGTCTTGACTAGGGATACTGTTAGGGAAAGTTTTTCATAAGTGGATGTGTAGGGTTATGTTTAGGATTAGCATGCATAAGTAAGTCAGTCAGAGGGGTTGGTGAAAACAACTCTTGTCAAATCTTTAGTAGTATACATATACGAGTGCCAGAATTAAATGTTATGGATACCAGATGTTGCATTACTGATTTGGTCTGCATTTTCAGTTGTCTGTGATATTTTCCAAACAAATAAATTCATTAATCAGGTTTCTGCTGCCTCACATCCATGGGCAATAGAAAGTTAACTCCACAGTTCTTATTTTTGATGCAAATGTTTAATAATGTCTCAGTTTTTGAATTTTCACATTTTTGTTTCATTTGTATGATAGACTTTTCACAAGTCCTGCCCCAACTCCTATCCTACATCTTAATCTAGAAAAAAAAAAACTTTCTGCAGTACTGCCACTATTCAAACAAGGTGTGTCTGAAGTTAAAGTAGGGTTTTAGGTAGGCAATCTTAAAAGGAAATGGTTTCATTTCAAGACTGGTTACTGTTTCGATCTCTCTTTTATTTTTCAAGTAAGCATTGTCATTGAAGTGTCAGCACTGACTGTCTGTGTTTTGATGTATGTATGTTTACAATGGTTTACTATGGTTTGTGCAAATGACATTCTGTCGGCAGCACTGCTGCTGAAAATCAGAATGTCGTGCACAAAACATAAATGGATGTGTTCGTCAACACACATGCGAATGCTGTAGTGCATTTGCATAAGTGTATTTGACTATCCGCATGGAGATCACGGTACAGTGGGGATTGGAAATTCATCCATATCCCCACTGTAGTGCAATCTCAGAGTTAGAATATATTAGTGGGGGGTTGTGGGGGGTGCAGGGGGGCGTGATTTGTCATATAGGAGTCTGATTTACATCAGCTCCTATATGGCTATCACGTGATGGTTTCGGCCACAATGTCGACTCAAATGCGTCAATCATTTGGGTCGACATTTTGGCAGGTCGGAATGTGTGTTTTTGGGTTTACTATTCGTTGTTTCGAATGGCAAATGTTTTGCCGTTCGAACAAACAATAGTAAACAGTGTACAACTGCATATACATACACATGTATGTATGTCCATATATCCTTTACATTGCAGTCATAAAACACATAACCCCAAAATACCCCAGCCCACCTAAAACAGGCCTTAATAAAACAACTAAAGAATGCATTTCCCATGCAAGTCATTACTAAAAATTGCTTTACACATAAAATACATATGAAGACTCCAAAATAAAAATATTCACTTTAATCAACCCCTAGAAATGCAATTAATTAAAATTAACATAAAATAATGCAATGTACTAATTAGTCTTTATATCTACATCCCTCCCTCCCTTTATGTATGTGTGCACATTGAATACATAAAGTTCATCTTTGTGGAAACACAGTTTTGGAGCATTAGATAAATGTCTGTTTTCTGCCACAACTGATGTTTAGCAGTGTAAGGAATGGACATATTTCTCTCACTTACCTGCTAACTTGTGCATACACTCTCAACCTCTTGGAGGAAGAAATCTGGACAAATATAAATATTGGGGGGGACAAAGGCAGAAAAATAGGGACAATTTTTAAATATTTCTCTTACAAAATTAGAAAGTTGATATTATGTCAGTTTTTGCATTGCCATAAATTTTCTGAAGAGTATGAAGTCTGAAAATCTATACCTGTTGCTCAGGCTGCTGCACAGACACTGACCTACTGCTAGCATTGCCAGCTTTCTTTGTGGCTAAAACTGGACTAAGGTCACGCCCCTCGCATCACCCGTAACCCCACCCTTTCCCACCCCCTCTCCCACATATGATCCACCCATTTTGTGATGTAACAGTGACGTCAGCTGATGGGAACACCCTCTTTTTCTGTTCCGGATGCCTGCTTTCAGCCGATTTACTATGCTTTTCTGTTATAGGCCATTTACTATAAGGCCGTTAACAAAGGGTGTCCAATCCTACTGTGTAATGCTACTATTATCCAAATGGTAGTCTGACCAAGAGCAAGGCTATTTAGGAGTGGCCTGTACAGTGTTACCATATAGCTATGCAAGTAGTCTAAGAGCTTAAATATGTCTCACAAATATCAGGCACAAAGATTGGTTTAAATATATTTAATAATAAAAGAACAAGACAATACTCAGTAAGTCAACACAGTAACTTCAGAGTTCAAAATCACAGGAAATACTTAAAACAACATTGCAGGACAGTCTCAAATAAATAAAGAAAACATCAAAGCTATTCTTTACTATATTCCTATCTGAATCTAAAATAGCTCACATCCTTAACACTCAAGGTTACACTCACAGACCTCATCATTTACTCCTGCTATCAACTGCAGGGATTAGGCAGCGCCTAATGTTCATCAGGCCAGGCAGTGCAACAGCAAAAAGGGTCCCAAGACAAGTTATGGAACTCAAAGTGAGCAGAGTTCTCAAATCCCTACTGCCAGAATCAGGGGACGGGACAAATCCAGAAAAAATAGGGACATTTTTAAAAGTATTGGTACTGTTAACTTGCGAAGTTGACAGAATCAGTGAAGGTGAATTAGCATGTATTTTCTGAAGTAAGATTAGTCTACAACACTAATTATTATTTACTAAGTGCTATCTACCTTTTCTTCTTCCAAAATGACCAGTTTTATTTGGGATTAGGGGAAGCAACATTCTGAGCCAAAATTAGGAACAGCTCAGAGGTATGAAACCAAGTGCAATTACTATAAAGTAGACAAAATTACTGGAGCAGGCATAGCTCTTTAGTGTAAATCATTCTGAGTCTTAATAGTCAACAATCCACATTGAAAGGGTCTGTCACACATACAGTGCTGAGACTTTTTTGACCGATACCCACGGTAAATAATACAAAATCTTATTAATTCAGCTAAACAACAACAATCTAAGATTTTTCATGAAACTTTATGATTTAGTTATGAAAACTCTTTCTTCAGTTTACTTGGTCAGAATTGCAAAGTGCACAGTGCACCAGCACTACCCCAGTAAACAATTTTAGAGAAATAAAATAAACATGTACTTAGAATTGTCTGACACATTTGTAAAACAATAACAGCAAGTGCACTGCCCTGCTCAGAAAAACGGTGTTGCTTACAGGCTTAGAAAACGGAGCTGCTTACATGCAAAAATGGACCCTGCTTGCCTTCAGAAAAATCAAGGAGAGTGATTGTTTGGTGTCTATTGCTGGAAGAGGATTGCTGTCAAAGAAAGTATGTTGTTAGGTATCATTTCAGCAAACACAGTGTGAAATGTGTAATGTGTCTAACATTCTGCAAGGCCTTGTCCAGTATTAACTATCCAGTTTAAATGTCTCCTCCACTTTCAAGCCTGCCTACTCTTGTGCTTCACTGCTGTCTATTACCATCAACATTGTTATGACCCAGATTTTCAACTAGTCTCTGCTATGTGGTCAGGAAAAACCCACTTCAAAAGAAAACAGGCCCTGCGTGCCTTCAGAAAACGGGCCCTGCATGCCTTCAGAAAACAGGCCCTGTGTGCCTTCAGAAAATGGACCCTGCTTCCATGCTTTCACAAGCTTGGAAAACGGAGCTGCTTACATGCAAAAACGGGCCCTGCTTGCCTTCAGAAAACAGACCCTGCTTCCATGCTTTTACAAGCTTAGAAAATGGAGCTGCTTACATACAAAAATGGACCCTCTTTGCCTTCAGAAAATGTAACTGCTTTCATGCTTTTACAGGCTTAGAAAACGGAGCTGCTTACATGCAAAAATGGACCCTGCTTGCCTTCAGAAAAAACGGAGCTGCTTACAGGCTTTATGACATGATAAAAAGAAGTTATGTACTCACCATAACATTCCATCTGAGTAGTTATACTTCATTTTCTGCAACCTGTGGGTATTCGGATCCATATCGGATCCGAACCGGCAACATTTTTCAAGCATCTGGTCCAAGCTCCAAGCTCCCCCCTTACCCATAATCCCTCACATCTCCTGCCTTCCCTCAAATCAAGTTTGCCACTATCCAAACTATCAGCAACTCAATAACAGCACTAACCTAGAACAGGTTCGGGGGAAGGAGGGCGGGACGGTTGCAGAAAATGAAGTATAACTTCTCAGATGGAACGTTATGGTGAGTACGTAACTTCTTTATCTGAAGTAGTTAACTTCATTTATCTGCAACCTGTGGGACAGAGTCCCCAGCTACCAAAACTCCTGGGAGGCCCTCATGGAAGGATATTCCTGAGCACTGCAGAGCCAAAGGATGCTCTCTCTCTAGAGATCAAATCCAACTTATAATGAAAAATAAATGTATGTGACCTTGCCCAGGTCGCTGCTGCCCAGATATCATCCAGTGAAATCCTAGACCAAAAAGCAGCAGAAGTTGCCATAGATCTGGTAGAATGAACTTTAACAGGACCAGGTGGGGACAGACCTTTATCTTTATAGACTTGCAGTATACATTGTGTAATCCATCTAGCTAAGGAGATCTTGGAAATGGCTTTGCCCAAAAAGGTCTAGAAAAGGATATGAATAACTGGTCAGACTTACAAAATTGTTTAGTCCTATGTAAATAGAAACAAAGCTGTCTATGAACATCTAGCAAATGCAGCTTATATTCACCCTTGTTCTGAAAGTTTGGAAAGAAAACAGGCATATTAATCATCTGGTTAATATTTGATTCAGAGGCAACTTTCAGTAAGAAAGAAGGGATCGTGCGGAGCAAAACCCTGTCTTTATAACAGATCAAGTAAGAGGGCACAGCAGACAAAGCATGAATCTCAGAAACCCTTCTGGCTGAAGTAATGGCCACTAGGAAAGCTGTCTTCCAGGACAAGAATTTCAAATCTACTGATGCTGCTGGTTCGAATGTGGGAGTAACCAATGCCTGCAGAAGTAGGGTAAGGTCCCAAGGAGGGACTGAATCCTTAACCGGGGGGCATAACAGAAAAGTGCCTTTCAGGAAAGCTTTACACAGTCTCAAAGAGGTCAGAGCATTCATATTTTTGCTGACATGAAAATTAGATATGGCTGCCAGTTGTACTTTCACCATAGAGGAACTAGCCCCTTGTTGGAAAATATTGGACAAAAACTCCAACACTGCAGGAACTGGGTCTGTAAAGGGATCTAGGTTCCTCTAAGAAGCCCAAATAGAGAAGCATTTCCATTTGCTGCGATAAACCTTCCTAGTGGAAGCTTTGTGGGATGCCACCAAAATAGTCATTACTGAAGATGACAGACCGGGAGCCCTAGCAATCAGGGGAATTGGAGCAACCAAGCCGTCAGCTTGAGGCTGTCCAGATCAGGTGGACTGATGCCCGAGGGATGAGAGATAAGATCCAGGCAGGGATCCAAGATCCAAGGAGGAGTTGGAACATGAGACCAGAAGGACAACCACACCTGACAAGGCCAGAACGGGGCAATGAGGATCATGTTGTACCCCAGTCTGTAAGCTTTCTGAAGAAACTTCGGAATGAGAGGTAATGGGGGATAAGCATACAGTAACCCGGGAGGCCAAGCATGGATGAGAGCGTCTCTGGGGGAGTCCCCTGGTGAGGGGATCAGAGCAAATAACTCACTGCACTTCACATTGGAAGGAGATGTGAAGAGATCACAGCAAGGCTTACGACACACAAGGAAGATCTCCTCCGCTATTGACTGTTTCAGAGACCACTCATATGGCATTAGAATAGCCTGACTCAGTCTGTCCGCTAAAATGTTGGAGTGTCCCGGGATGTGCGTTGCAATCAGAAACCGACTGGTGGAGATCGCCCACTCTCACACTCTCATGGCCTCACGACAGACAGGGTAAGATCTGGTTCCTCCTTGTTTGTTGATGTACCAGACAAAAGACATGTTCTCTGACTGAACTGCAATCGTCCCCGGGGGGAAGAACAGCATGAAAGGCTTGCAACGCTAAAAGCACTGCCCTCATCTCCAGAACACTGATATGCAATCCGGTCTCAGTCTGGGATCACGTGCCTTGAACCATCCTCACCACATAGTGCCCCCCCCCACCCGAGCTGGGAGGCATCTGTGGTCACTGTGGCTTGGGCTGTGTGTGTTATGAAGGGACAACCTGCCAAGATTTCCAGTGATTGGAGCCACCAGAGAAGAGACATCTTGCAGGCTCTGCTGATTCGTATTGAATAGTCCATGGGGAGGTCTAAGACCACTGAAATGCCAGGGTACACTGAAGCCCCTGCATGTGAAGGCACACACAGGGAAGGATTGAGATTGCTGCGGCCATGGAGCCTAGGGCTCAGAGAACATCGGTCGCTGTTGGCATTCTGGGGCCGAGGATCAATAACACATGAGCCTGTAGGTTCTGGACCCTGTCCAGAGTGAGAAAAACATGCAATAGTAGAGTGTCCAGCCATGCTCCTATAAATTCCAAGGTCTGTGTCGGGTTCAAGCGGGACTTGGAGATGTTGATGGTAATCCCTAGGTTGACTGCAAGATGCAGGAAGGAGTCTCTGGCCATGCAAAGTAGACACTTGGTAGTAGCAGCGAGGAGCCAATCGTCTAGGTAAGGAAACACTTGAATTCCCTGAAGCCTCAGGTGAGCCACTACGACTGCTATAACCTTGGTAAATACCCTGGGAACTGTGGTGAGGCCACAGGGTAGGGCTCTGAACCGGAAATGATTGGCTCCCAGCCAGAAGCAAAGGAATCTCCTGGAGCTTCTGCAAATTTTGATATGGTAGTAAGCGTCTTGGAGGTCTATCAAGCACATCCAGTCGCATTCTCGGAGGTAAGGTAGAATGGACTGCAAGGTGACCATCCAGAATTTTTGCTTGGCTACAGTTAGGTTCAGGGTTGACAGGTCCAAAATGGGCCTGAGGCCCCCAGTCATTTTTGGCACTAAAAAGAACCTGGCGTAAATGCCTAATCCAGACTGATCTGGGGGACCGGTTTGATGGCCCAATTGCGAAGTAGCTTTGAAATTTCTTGTGCTGCTGCCTCCGTTTGAGTGGGTGGAACATCTGGGAGGTGCTTTAGTTGGAAGGGTGGGGCAATGAATGGGATGGAGTAGTCTCTGGATATTATTTGGAGCACCTAACGGTCCATCATAATAGACTCCCAAGCCATTAGGTGCAATGACAATCCCCCCCCCTGACTGTCTCCAGAGTAGGACAGTCAGGCAACCCCTCAGGGTTGCTGCTCTGGTCTGTCCGAGAAGGTCTCCCTAGACCCAAAGTTCCTCAGCCTCCCCCTCTGCTTCTGGAGTGGTATCTGTCTTGTCCCCCTCTGTCTCTAGGGGACGAGTTGTCCTGAGAGTCCCGGGAAAACTGAGATTTTCAGAACCACATATTTTGCCCTCTCTGATTCCTAGAAAAGGATCTTTGAGGGCTAGAGAAGCAGACTCTGACAGCAGTCAGAGTCTTCCCATCCTTCTCACTCTGGACCTGGGTGTCACGAACTGTCTTCCCAAACAGGGAGGAACCATCAAAGGGAGCATTTGTGAATGACGCCTTGAAGGGGTCCGAGACTTGATATAGTCTGAGCCAAGCATGTCACCTCAAAGCTACGCCAGTCCCAGCCACCCTAGCCGCTCCTTCTGTGGCATGGGAAAGAGGATGCATGAACATGTTCAAAACATATTTTAGAGTCGACATTTTTGCCTTGAACAGACTCTGGGGGCAACACAGCAAATTCCGTGACTAGGTCTCACTGAAGTCATATGACGTGTGCCAAATAATTCAGCGCTTGTATGGAAAATGTCACTGAAGAAAAGACTCACTTCCCAAATCGATCAACTGCCCTAGACTCCTTGACCGGAGGGTGGACCGAAGAACTTTCCTGTGCCAGTTCTCTCTTGGTGGTAGCTGCAATCACCATAGCATCCACCGGGGATCTCTTGTACCAGGCCTGTCTGTCTGTGGGAGGAGAGAGGATTCTGTCCGGGCATTTGGGTATTGGCTCTATGGTTTCAGGCTCCTTCCATGCCTGCATGGTAATGTGATCCACTAAGTGATCTGCAGGAGGGGGCACCCAGGATGTAGATGGGCCCGTGCCAAAGGCCTCCAGGAATACTGACTCACCAGTAGTGGGTTTTGGGGCTGACCAACCTCCCCTCTGGCACAGGATTTCCATGATGTCTCCAAAGTAGACATCCTCGGGAGGTGACCTGGGGGAACCCTCACCTTCATCCAAGTTATTATCTTCTGTGAGGGACTCGGGGGGAATCCATGTGCCTCCACTTACCTGAGTGCTTATGGGGACTCTCTTCAGTGGGACTCTCTGAAGAGGTCTCGTAAGTCACGGGGGTTCCATGACAGGATCCACCTGGGGGTCCTCTAGAACGGGCTGTCCCTAGGACAAGCTGATGGGAGTCATGACCAAATCCATGGGAGCCTGGGCGGAGTCTAAGGTGATTGGCTGGGGTCTCAATCCTTGGAAGAGAATCATCTCCACCACATCGAAGGCCAAAAAAGAGCACACCTCCTTAGCAACCAACAAGGAAGAAGCTCTCCCTGGCTCTGATGTGAGGATCAGGGCCAGGGCCAAAGTAACTGGGGTTCCAATGGAATGGCTCGGATCTGACAAAGTCGGAGCTGAAGACACCTCCATTCCCTTGGACCCAACTAAAGTCGGAGCTGAAGACACCTCCATTCCCTCGGACCCAACTCCCCATTCTCGGCCCTGAGAGTTGCTTGGATCTGAACAAGTCTGATCCGAGGAACTCAAGGTAATCACTGGCGTTGAGTTTGGAGGAACCATCGGCGCCGATCCCCCAGCTCCAAGGATCCTCGGATCCATAAACCCCAGAACCACAAGTCAGATCAGGGAAGGAGAGATTGGATGGAAGAAGGGCATAGAGGTCCCCTCTCTAGCCAGAGTGGGGCCTGGTAAGACATCCACTTGGATTTGGGTCCAAATTAACCTCCACATCATCCTGTCCATGTCAAGCTCCGACAGACTCTGAGTCAACCGCGAGGAGGCGACTGACTCGGAGTTGGCTGGTCTATATGACAACCTCTAAGAAGGCCTCTGGTCTGAGGGCTCAGTCGACTCCGGGGAGAACTTCGGGGAGTGGAGCCAAGGAGAGGTGGTCCTGACAACTTTAGTAGGCAAGCTGGGAAAGGGCTCTCGCTCTAGAGACCATTTGTAGTGCCTTTCCCCTCTCTTATCCTTGTCTCTCTTGTCCTGTTTGTCTTTAGATTTTTGTCCCCATCTCAGAAGGCTTAGAGGGAGGTTGAGTCCCAGCCTGGGGGGGGGTGGGTTGATCAGCTACTGGAGCCGAGGTCGCCGAGTGCAAAGCAGAAACTGGTAGCAGGCCCTTAGCTACCAGCTTTGCCATCCTTTCCTTCAAAGCCCTAGGGTTGAACCCTGCACACACACTACAAGGCAAAGATAGGTGGGGAACACCCAGGCAAATAACACACAGAGTGTGGCCATCAGCCGGTGAAAGCTTGTGGCCACACTCTGTGTATTTTTTAAAAGTTGGCTTTGGCTGTTCAGGCATCACCAAAAACCACTCAGCCAAAACTAAACCCACTAACACACACACACACTAAGGTTGGGTTAGGCCTATACACAACCTCACAAATTCTAACTTTTTAAACTACTTTTTTTAACCGAAAACCGACAAACGAAGAAGGGGAGGAAATGGATGAAAAAACAACTACACACACACATACTCAATATATATGAAAAGGTATTACTTACAACACCCAACTTGGAGCTACAGAGACCACGATGTGTACGCATGAAGTGGCAAATGAGACCTGGGGAAAGGCAGGAGATGTGAGGGATTATGGGTAAGGGGAGAAGCTTGAGCTTGGAGCAGATACTTGAAAAATGTTGCTGGCTCGGATCCAATATGGATCCGAATACCCACAGGTTACAGATAAATTAAGTTAACTACTTCATATAATGGAGTTTGTTTACCGTGGGTGATGACTCTGATAGCAGGCTTAGTGCAGTGATAGGGAACTCGCATACTTTTTAAAATTCATGTTTGCGTGTGATGCATGCACACGCATGAGTCCTCTGTTGGGTCCTAAAACATTACAGTCTTGCAGGTTGCAGCTGTAAAAGCCCCTCCCCCTCGCAATATGGTTCCGGTGCCTATGCAAAAGGACAAAAATCACCTCTATGTTTACCCCAAGGTGTCCCTAATTTTGGCTCATTCAAAACCCGAACTTCACGTGTCCGGTTTTGAATGAAATTTATAACCGGACAATTTGTCAGAAAACTGGACAGTCCAGTCAAAAAACGGACAGTTGGCAACCCTACCTACTGCCAGCTGTGATATTGAGAAAAGATAAGAGCTTATTCTCATTTTTTGTCTGCATTTTGATTTACTATCTCTGTAATCAGTACAACTGTACTTATTCTTCTTCTTGTGTGTTATACCTGTATATCTCTTAGTGTTGACCTCTCTTGTAGTGAAATCCTTTGTCTGGAGGCCTTGTCTGTTTTCTTAGTGGCAGAAAGTTTACAGAACTGGTTTTATCAGGCCAAAGTATTCCTGCATCTGTATTGTTTGGAAAATTGGTTTGGCTTCTGTTCTGTGTTTTAAATCAGATATACCTGTTGCTCAGGCTGCTGCAGAGAGACTGACCTACTGCCAGCTGTGATATTGAGAAAAGATAAGAGTTTATTCTCATTTTTTGTCTGCATTTTGATTTAATATCTCTGTAATCTGTACAATTGTTTTTCCCTACCCACCCTCCCAGTTCTTGTTTTGGTCTTTTTGTCTTGGTGGCTTTGAGTTGCCCACCTCTGGTATTAAGTCGATACTGGACACTCCTGCCCAGTCACATTACATCAGCTCATTCTACTGTTAAATGTGAGAACCTAGCAAAGGCCCACCCCTTTAACTTCTGAATATTGAATTATCTCATTATCTTCTGCCTCTTCTCTTTCTACTAAAAAAAAAAAAAAACTGTTTCCTACATTTCCTGGAACTAGTGTAGTGCACATACAGACTTGCTGCATCCTGGACTTTTTGTATGCTAGCGGTGCTCTTCAGGTTTTTCCCGCAGATCTGCTAGTTCTCTGCTCTCCTGCACTTTTATTAGCCTATTAGTCTAGCACTTTAAACTACTCCTGGTGGCAGAAAGTCTGCTCTTCAAACGTTCCCTTAGAACTAGCTGGTTTGTCAGTAGTAGCACTAAAATCTGAATCCCTGTGAATAGCACTTGCTATAAAACCTGCTGGAAAGCACTAGGAAGCCTTAAACTGATACAACCACTCGACTCTCCTTGTTAATGAGAAATTAATCATAGACACTAAACAGCCTATAATTGCAAAGAACCTTGTCAAGGTAAGGGAAAACAGCTCTTGTACTTTACAAAAGAAAGACTGAGCCAAGCATGTCCAACGGTCAGCTTCCGGTGATTTCTCCTGTCCACCTGGTGAATCTGGGCATACTGGGGCAATGCAGCAATTGCCTCATGTACACAGACAACCCTCTCCTCCTACCACCCAACACTACAACCTGCGAGAGATGCATCATTTTATGTTCAACTCCTGAGAGACTTGCTTGGCTACAAACATCTGCATTACAAGCTGAAGCTAAGTGACACTTGCAGTAGTGAATTTTAGCCTTCTGTTAAGTACAAACTTGCAGTTTTAAAAGTACTGTATTTTCATGTTTTCTGTTTCCTAATTGTGTGTTTCTGGACAGTGTGCTGTGTGTCTCTCTGCAGTTATTTTGCTATAAGAGTGGGTGGTGTTATCACTTCTTTGTTATCTGATATTTAATAGCCTAGAGGGATTCCTCTGTACTTTAAGTGCTAGCCACAAAGTTTGAGAAATAATTTTATGCTCAACTCCTGAGAGACTTGCTTGGCTACAAACATCTGCATTACAAGCTGAAGCTAAGTGAAACTTGCAGTAGTGAATTTTAGTGTTCTGTTAAGTACAAACTTGCAGTTTTAAAAGTACTGTATTTTCATTTCTTCTGTTTCCTAATTGTGTGTTTCTGAACAGTGTGCTATGTGTCTCTCTGCAGTTACTTTGCTATAAGAGCGGGTGGTGTTATCACTTCTTTGTTATCTGATATTTAATAGCCTAGAGGGATTCCTCTGTACTTTAAGTGCTAGCCACAAAGTTTGAGAAATCATTTTATGCTCAACTCCTGAGAGACTTGCTTGGCTACAAACATCTGCATTACAAGGTGAAGCTAAGTGAAATTTCCAGTAGTAAATTTTAGTCTTCTGTTAAGTACATACTTGCAGTTTTAAAAGTACTGTATTTTCATTTTATCTGTTTCCTAATTATGTGTTTCTGAACAGTGTGCTGTGTGTCTCTCTGCAGTTAGTTCCTCACCCTCCCTCCCTGTTCCTGTGTTGGTATTAGTGTTGGTGGCTCTGGAATTGCCTGCCCCTTTTGTAAGTTTGTATTAGAACACTCCTCCTGGGTCCATCTCTTTTGCTAGCTTAACCGAGTACAGTTAGACCACATTCTGAGTCTAGTGTTCACTCTACTTAATACAGAGAGAAGATTTGAGAAGGCCAGCCCACTTAGGTTCTTCCTTCCTCTCTTCTTGCACTTAAAAAAAAAAAATCCACTTTATTCATTTGCTTTTATTGTATTTGTGTTTCCTCCTACTTTTAGTTTTTCTTAAACGTACTCAATTTTATTTATTCTGCTGCATTTATTACTGCTTGGTCGTAGCCTGATTAAATTATAACTGTTCTAAGTCTTTTGGTTTAAGCACTTGGGCTTCATACAGGCTGTTTTACATTAAGGAGGTTTGTGGTCTGCACTTTTGTGGCAGGACAGGTAGCTTACATCCTTCTAAGCTGGGAATTGCTGATTGAAGGCCAAGTGTCTGCTATTCTAAATGCGTATTAGTTCCGGCTTAAGCACTTGGGCTTCAGGCCAGTTATTCTACATTAAGAAGGTTTGTGGTCTGCACTCTTGTGGGAAGAGAGGTTGGAGTCTGCCCGTCTGAGCTGTGAATATCTGGTCACAGGCTTATTGTGACTGCTTATTTGAACTGTTTCTTTCTGAAATTGGTGCGCCTTGTTGCTGTAGCATAGACCAGATTCAGGCCTGCTGAATCTAGCTTTGTTTGTATAACTTGAACACTGATCCAGGCCATCTTTTCTTGGAGAAGGTTCCCCTACACCCTAGTAAACAGGGGTGTACAGTTAGAACTTGTCTGATTGAAGACTGCTGGAACAGGGCTCAGTTTTGTGCTTTTTTCTGGTTAATTGGGTAACTTGTTTAAGTCAGTTTGTTCGTTTTCTATTGTTTTATATATATATATATATATATATATATATATATATATATATATATATAAATTGCACTTTATTCAACTGTTTTTACTGTATTTTTGTTTCTTCCTACTTTATTACTGAGGGGCATTGACTACAAATCTGATCTGTGAAATATAACAATAAGTATCCTTTTCTGTGCTTTTAAACTGTTTGAGTGTATCTGCTTTATTTTCTGAAAAAAATAAATATATATATATATATATATTGCTTCCCGCCTTTCTAAGCTAGTATAGTCCAGTTTTCAGGTTAGTGCTAAATTCAGGGCTGTGTTACAAATCTCTGTGTTTGCCCATACCTTACTTGGATAGAAGGAAATGTCTCTGTTCACCTGTGAGAGAGTGGAGCTTTGAGCCACCTATCTGTCCCTGGAGGAGTGGTTTCAGCCCAGAAATTAGTAGTTTATTGGCCATTTTGGGCTAATTTCTATCTCTTTCATTTCCCTGCTATACATACCGTATTTGCCTGGTTTTGCGTACTGGACAGCGCCGGTTAGCTAGGGTAAAACTATTCCCAGCTCCACAAAGTCTCCTCTTCAATTTTTCCCTTGGAACAAGACAAACTTTCAACTTAAGCACTCAAGCCATTCATTTCTCAGCCCGGCACTTGCTCAAAACTTATAGCAAGCACTTATAAACCATAGCGCTAGACCCTCCTGTACTGTACAGAAGGACAAGGCTCTCTATTCGACCTTACCATTCATCCAGTAAAACAGTTCACTGTACCTATCCAGGCATGTCCAAAGGGCAGTTTCAGGTGTACTCTCCAGTCCAACTGGTGAATCTGGGAATTTTGAGGCAATGTTACAACTGCCTCATGTAAACAGACAACCCCCTCCTCCTACCACCAAACACAAATACATGCGAGAGATGCAGTTATACAGCCAAACTAGAGGCTAAGCTTTCTCAACCCAAGACTGGATCAGACAGTCAAGAGAAGAAGGGTAATACTTGCATCACACCACCAGTCTTACATAGACCCCATTAAACCAGCACCGGCAAAAAAACAAACATAAATACATGAAAACATACTAGGAGGCTCTAAGCCAACAGAGCTCTCCAAAGCAAACATTCAAGCAACCTCCATCCCCCAACACAAACCATGAAAAACATACTTCACAAAACCCGTGTGCCATGCAATCACAGCCCTTAAGGCAAAATAACATACCCAACATACTAGTAATAGGTGACTCTATAAGTCAGGCACACTTACGTCCCACTCACTAGGCTGAATAAGGAGAAGGTTACTGTTAGCTGCCTGTCAGGTGCCAGGATCCGCCACATAACACAAGCACTCAGGTCACTCCAGATCAAGTACAAATATGACTCTGTCATTGTCCATGGTGTGAATGACCTGAGCCATACCTCCCTGGACTACATGAAGAGAGACATGGAAGGGCTCTCTGATCATGTAGCCCAGGCCGGTATGACCCTGACCTTGAGTAGCATCCTGCTCTCACCAAGGATGATACCACAATATAAAGAAAAAATTCTCGATTTCAATAATTGGCTAAGTTTCTGGTGTCATTCAAGGGGGATCCAGTGTCTGTCCACCTGGGATGACATGCTCGACAAGCTAAGCTGCTTCGCTAGAGACGGCTTGCACCTGTCACTCTTAGGCTTTCGAATACTGGCCAAGGCTCTTGCCACCCCCATAGTGCCTTTTTTAGGCAAGGCTCGAAAGACAAACCCACTGCTGTAAATAGTACAAGTAACAAAAAACTGAGGTTAATGCTACTCAATGCCAGAAGTCTAAACCTCAAAATGCACTCACTCAAGCGCTCTTCAGTAGGGAGAAAATCGATATATGTGCAGTAACAGAAACCTGGTTTAAGGCTCCAGAGCTCACCCCAGCACTACCAGGCTACAACTCATACCATACATTTCGGCCACAGAACCCAAACCGAAATACAAAAGGTGGGGGTGTATCCATATTCATCAAGGATACCCACACCTCCAAGTTAGTGGCACAGCACGATTCTTCAGAGATCATCCACGTGCAACTAACAATGGGCAAAACTGCAATTCAAATTGTAGCTTGCTACAGATCACCCACCATGTCCCAGGACCCCCATTCCATGTTTTTGGAAACACTGGGAAACATAAAGGTCCTACCAAACACCCTAATATTGGGTGATTTCAATTACCCAAACATTAACTGGGAGAACTACTCTAGTACTAACTCCCTTGTCCAACTTTTCCTAGAATTTATAAACTCAAACGCCCTGGTTCAACTGGTCAACACTCCCACCAGAGGTAACAACATATTGGACCTGGCCATCACCAACATGGGCAACCGGTGTTCCACACCAGAGTTCAACCCTTCACTGGTTAGATCTGACCATAAACAAATTACTTTGAATATACATATTCCGCCACCACCCCCGGACAAGAAAACCACCATGAAAAACTTTTCAAAAGCAAACTTCACATTACTTAAGGCAGAGGTGGAAAGTTTCAAAGCCCCCATGCTGAAGGATAACACTGTCCAAGCTGCAAAATCCTTTTATTAATGCATTCTATGGGCAGCTACAAGAATGCATGGATTGTGCTATCCCAAGCAAAACCAAGACTCACTCCTCCAAAAAAAGGAAACCAGTCTGGTGGACTCCTGCCATAAACAAGCTATACAACAGAAGGAGGAAACTAGTACAGAAAAGAGTAAAATCCCAAGAAGGGAAGACATCCCTGATCAGTATCAGCAAGAAACTGCCATCCCTCATAAAATCATCCAAGGCGAGCTTCGAAAGAAAACTTGCCAAGGACTCCAAAGATAAGCACAAGGCATTCTTTAGCTATGTCAAGAATCTAAGTGGCAATGCTCAGATCTGCTCAGAGTTAGTGCAGAATGGCACAAAATACATTGAACCGACCGATATCGCCAACATCTTGGCAGACTTGTTCAGCGCAAACTTCACCGATCTCTCACCCCCAAAAGGGCCCATAACCATACCAGAAAAATGTAGAGTCCCTAAAATCACAGACACTTGGATTAAAACAGCCCTCTCCAAAGCCAAAAACACAGCATCAATGGGACTGGACGGTGTCCCAGGCTGTGTCCTACATGAGCTCAAAGACGAACTAACCCCTCACCTAAACACACTGTTCAAACTCAGCCTCTCGACAGGCTACATACCCATAGAGTGGCGCACAGCAAAGGTTATTCCACTCCACAAAGGTGGAGCCACAACAGACCCCAGGAACTGTCACCCTATAAGCCTGACTAGCTTGGTCTGCAAGGCAATGGAGCACATCATCATGGAACTCATTAACAGAGACACTGGGAACCTCCAAACAGTGGACCCTACCCGGTTTGGCTTTGTTAAGGGCAGATCATGCCTCCTACACCTGGTGGACTTCTTTGAGACAGTTACCAAGACTATAGACAAGGGAAAGGTGGTACACACAGCCTACCTAGACCTTGCTAAGGCCTTCAACACCATTCCCCATTCTGGTATTACAGACAAGCTCACCAGCCTCAACATAAACCCCTACGTTACAAGATGAGTTGCCAACTGGCTCACGGACAGAAGCCACCTGACGAGAGTTGCGGGAACTGGTCCGACTCTAAACCGGTTAGAAGTGGCATTCCCCAGGGCACAGTCCTAGGACCCCTTCCTGTTTGGCATATACTTCTCAGAGGTACAGGCAAGCACAGAAGGACTATGGCTGACCAAGTTCACAGACGACTGCAAACTTGGGGTGATAATTGACTCTCCAGCTGACACAGACATCCTCCAAAAGGGTCTCACTGAGATGGATACCTGGTGTCAAAATCATGGCTTCAAACTAAATGCCAAAAAGTGCACAGTCATCCCCTTTGGGAAAAAACAAAGAACCCACAGACTACCACATAGGTGGTAGTCCCCTAAATACGGAAGATGTAATAAGGGATCTGGGGACCCAAGTAGATAGTAATCTCACCTTTGATAATCACATTGCCAAAGTGGTTAGAAAATACTTCTACATGGCCCACCTAATCACAAAAGGGTTTGCATCCAGATCAAAAGAGGTCATTGTGCCCTTCTACTCATCACTCATTAGACCCATCATAGAGTACAATGCCTCATTTGGGATGTACCTTACAAGACACCTGCAACAGCTGGAAAGACCACAGAAGTACCTCACCAAGAGGATCACTGGCCTCAAACAGATGCCCTATGCAGCTCGACTGAAGAAACTTCAGTTGTACTCAGTTGCATACCACCTACTCAGAGGTGATCTCTGCCTGACATACAAGGCCATGTCCAACCCAGAACTGATGGACATGCTCCACTTAAAGAAAACCTTATCCCCTCGAGCCACACACTCTAAGGATCTAAACCTCACCACAACAATAAATAAGTCATGCTGGAGGGACAGCGTCCTGTCCCAGAGACTTCCCATGCTTTGGAACAAGATCCCAATCTACATTAGGCAGAGATCCTCACTAACACTCTTCAAAAGAAACCTTGACGAGTGGATGGGAAACAGAAAGTTTACCTCGGGGATCACTTCAGTGGCTCTGCTGGACAGAGGCACAGGGAACTAATCTAAGGGGGCGGCGAAAGCCAACACATTCTGGCTAGGCTTATAAATGCCTTCAGGCAGATAGCCTAGTACCAACCTATCAACTTACATAGCCAAACTGGAAGCAAAGCTCTCTCCACCCAAGACTGTGCTAGACAGTCAAGAGGAGAAGGTTAACACCCGCACTACACTTCATGCAACAAATAGCCCTTCAAAACTCACACCTCCAACATCCACACATAGTAACACTAAACCCATTTATGCAGAGGCCCTTAACATTAACCTGCTCAAGCAACAAGGACCTCCGAAGCTGAAACGCAAACAAACACCAGTCACAACCAAAGTGTTACATAGCTCACAACACCAGTATGCCACCCAACAACAGCCCCTAAGGCAAAACAACGTGCCCAACACTTTAGTCATAGGTGACTCTATAGTCAGGCACACTGATGTCCCACTCACCAGGCTGAATAAGGAGAAAATTACAGTTAGCTGCCTGTCGGGTGCCAGGATCCACCACATCACGCATGCACTCAAGTCACTCCACAACAAGTACAAATATGACTCTGTCATTGTCCATGTTGGAGTGAATGACTTGAGACATACCTCCCTGGACTACATGAAAAGATACATGGAAGAGCTCTCAGATCATGTGGCCCAGGCAGGTATGACCCTAGCCCTGAGTAGCATCCTGCCTTCACCCAGAATGATACCACAGTATAAGGACAAAATGATTGACTTCAACAATTGGCTTAGTTTCTGGTATCATTCAAAGGGGATCCAGTATCTGTCTGCATGGGATGACATGATCGACAGACCACAATGCTTTGCCAGAGATGGTCTGCACCTGTCACCCCATGGATTCAGGTTACTGGCTAAGGCTCTTGCCACACCTATAGTGCCTTTTTTAGGCAAGGCTCAAAGGAGAAAACCACCACCGTAACAGATGTAAGCATGCAAAATCTGAAGGTAATGCTACTCAATGCTAGAAGTCTAAACCTCAAAATGCACTCTCTCAAAGCACTTCTAAAAATGCAGAACATCGACATCTGTGCAGTAACTGAGACCTCGTTCAAGGCTTCAGAGAGCACCCTTGCAATACCAGGCTACAACTCTCTCCACACTTTTCAGCCACCAAACCAGGACCGAAACACTAAAGGTGGAGGAGTGTTTATATTCACCAAGGATATTCAGACCTCCAGGCTAGCTGCCCAAAACAATGCATCTAAAAGTCTACAGGTACAACTAATACTAGGTAAGACTGCAATCCAAATTGTAGCTTGCTACAGATCCCCTACCATGCTCCAAGATTCTCACTACACCATTCTACACATACTGGAAAATATTAAGATACAACCAAACACCCTAATACTGAGTGATTTCAACTACCTTGCCATTAATTGGGAAAACTATTCGGGCACCAGCACCTTAGCCCAACGGTCCTTGGAATTCATAAATTCCAATGCCCTGGATCAACTAATCCATAGTCCCACCAGGAGCTCAAATATCCTAGACCTGGTTATTACCAACATGGGAGATCGATGCTCTACACCAGTGGTCACACCCTCGTTGGTCAGGTCTGACCATAAGCTAATCACCCTTGACGTCCACATCCCACCCCCACCCCCAGTAGGGAAACCTCCATAAAAAACTTCTCCAAAGCTAACTTCATGCTACTCAAGTCATCAGTGGCAAACTTCATGACACCCATGCAGACAGGAACTCAAAGTTCGACTGCTGAATCCTACACTAAGGCACTGTACAAACACATCAACTCATGCTTGAATCGTGCCATTCCAAATAGAACCACGATGCTCTCCTACAAAAAAAGAAGTCAATCTGGTGGTCCCCTACCATAAACAAACTATACAACAGAAGGAAGAAACTGTTGCAGAAAAGAGGAAAATCCCAGGATGCAAAATACTCCCTTACCAGCCTCAGTAAGAAGCTGAGATCCCTCATAAAATCCTCCAAAGCTAGTTACAAAAATAAAATTGCCAACGATTCCCAAAACAACCACAAGGCATTCTATAGTTATGTCAAGAATCTAAAAGGCAATGCTCAGATCTGTTCTGAGCTACAACAGAATGGCATTAAATACACTGATCCCAAGGATATTGCCAATATCCTGGCAGATTGATTCAGTGCCAACTTCACCCCCTTTCTCACCCCTAAAGGGCCCAGCTCAATACCAAAAGATTTCCAAATTCCAGTAATCACGGCCACACAGGTAAAAAACTCACTCTCCAAAGCTAAGAATACAGCATCCATGGGACCAGATGACATCCCGGGCTGTGTACTACACGAACTAAAAAATGAATTGGCACCTCACCTAAGTGTCAAGTTTAACCATAGCCTCACCTCAGGCTTTGTGCCCACTGAGTGGCACACAGCTACAGTTTTCCCACTCCACAAGGGGGGATCCACCTTAGATCCTGGGAACTATCATCCCATCAGTCTGACGAGCCTGATCTGCAAAGCCATGGAACGCATTATCATGGAACTTATAAACAAAGACACTGGCAACCTTCAAACACTGGACCCCACCCAGTTTGGTTTTGTAAAGGGCTGATCTTGTCTCCCAAACCTGATTGACTTCTTCAAATCAGTATCCAGAGCCGTGGATGAGAGCAAGGCAGTCCACACAGCCTATCTGGACCTCACCAAGGTCTTTGACACCTTCCCCCACTCTGGAATCATAGATAAACATACTAAGCTGGGCATTAATCCCTACGTCACTCGATGAGTTGCCAAATGGCTTACTGACAGAACCCACACTGTAAAAGTAGCTGACTCAAAATCCAGCTTCAGATAAGTCACAAGTGGAGTACCTCAGGGTTCAGTCCTGGGACCGCTCTTGTTTGGCATCTACTTTTCAGAAGTACAGGCCAGCACTAAGGGACTTTGGCTAACAAAGTTCACAGATGACTGCAAACTGGGAGACATTATTGAATTCCCAAATGATGTGGCTATTCTACAAAAGGGCCTTACAGAAACAGATGCTTGGTGCCAGAGCCATGGGCACAAGCTCAATGCCAAGAAATGTATAGTTATCCACTTTCAGAAAAACCATGTACCCATGAATTACCACATAAGTGGCAGTACACTAAACACTGAAAGTGTGATAAGGGACTTAGGGACACAAGTGAACAGTGGCCTAACCTTCGATAACCACATCACCACAACAGTCAGGAAATCCTTCTATGTGGTACACCTCATCACGAAGGGCTTTTCATCCAAAAAAAAGGAGGTCATTGTCCCACTGTACTCATCCCTCATTAGACCCATTATAGAGTACAATGCCCTGTTTGGTATACACCTCACAAGACATCTGCAACAACTGGAATGGCTACAGAAATACCGCACTAAAAGAATCACAAGCCTAAAGCAGATGTCTTATGCTGACCATCTAAAAAAACTTCAACTATACTCTGTTGCATGTCGCCTGCTCAGAGGCGATCTCTGCTTAACATACAAGGCCATGTCAAACCCAGAGCTGTTGGACATGCTACACTTAAAGAAATCCCAATCCCCCAGAGCCACACGCTCCAGGGATCTAAACCTAGTCATCACAATGAACAAAACATGCTGGAGGGATAGGTTCCTGACCCAGAGACTCCCCATACTCTGGAATAGACTGCCCATACATGTCAAGCTGAGCGCCTCTTTGGCCCTCTTCAAAAAGAACCTTGATGATTGGATGGAAGATAGTAAATTCACCCCAGGGATCACGTCAATTGCCCTGTTAGACAGGGGACCAGGGAAGTAATAACCAGGGAATTGTTATGGCTAGGCTTGTATAGGCCCTAGGGCCGATGGCCTAGTGCCAACCTATGAAACTCAAATTTCTGTCATTATTTTCTGACTTTAATCTTTAATGATTTGCCAGTGATTTACCAAAAACTCACAATTTTATGAAAAATGGACCAAAAATATGCGGCAAAACTCTGGACATTCTGCAAAAATCTGTCCAGTTGAGAGGCATGCTGAACAGTGTACATTTTTTCCAAGATGAACAAGAAGTAGGTAAGAGAATTTGCCCGTTTCCACAGTTTTGTGGCATCTTTTATGCAGTGGGGTTATGGGGATGAAGCAGGTCTTGATTTCCTGCAAAACGATGTTTACAATATTTTGTTTATGTTATAGTGTAGTCAATGGGTTGATGGAACCCTTGAATTTCAGTTTTTTTATTTTCATATATTTATTCTCAATGTAATATGATACAGGTGAATCATTAAAACCCCTGTGTAGTATAAACACGAATACATATATATATATATATATATATATATATATTTAGATATATCTATAGATACACACACACACACATTTTTATATATATATATAAAATCTGCATGCACACACACAAACACATTATGTGTGTGTGTGTATATATATATATATATATATATATATATATATATATATATATATATATATACACACACACACACAACTATACATACACACAGATACATTTGTGTTAGTGCATGTCTGTGCGTACATATGCATATAGTTTAATAAGCTGCAACAAATTTAAAGGGTATGAAGCAAAGCAATACGCCTTGAAATAACATTCTTGTAGCACGATCCCTGTTACATTGAAAGTTTCTGGTGGAAATGAGGTGGTGACATGGTATTGTAAAATGCTGTTCCAGGTGTCATACAGCACTTCAGCATTTCTCTAAAAGAATTATATATCAGTATACCTTAAAAGTATTTCAAAATGCACTGGAACATCCTTCAGCACTCAATTCGTGACAGGGACTTTTCTGAACAACCAACAGCCAAGCTTCCTTTTGCTTTTGGTGTTATATGGAGACACATGGTGGCTCTGCTACTCACTCTATGCACAAGGAATCACAAATCCCTCCTGACTGGATAAGAATGGATGTGCAAGACAACTAGTGACTAGGGTGTAATTCAGGAAACAAGATCTAGGATATGAAGCTAGTAAAACTATGCACAAGTTAAATCAAATACTTTGTGCTAATTTGTTAAATATTTCTTTGATCTCTATTGTAAACAGAAGCAAGTTTTGAATCAAAGGTTTCTAGAACTTTCAGGGATTTTTATGTAGGCTTTTTGTAAAAATGGCACATTAGTTGTTATTAAATTTTTCATTCAATAAAACTATATGCTTATTAAAAAAAAGACCTACCTATAATGAATATAGCTCATGTGTGTGTGAGTGAGTGTGGGTGTTGTGTGTGGGAGTGTGTCTGTGTGCACAGGAGCACACATGGGGGTCACACATGATCAGCAACAGCAGTAGAATTACTGAGGTATACTCATCACTAACTGTATGCTTCATCTTTTCAGGATTGCCATCAGAGCTGCTAGACAAAGCAACAATCAAAACACCAGGACAGCATATGTTTTGTTTTGCTGGTCCTAGTTTGCCAACAGTGACCCATGGGACAGGGCCCCAGTCTGAGTCTGCTGCGTACCTCATTAGTAACACACAGAGGAGGGCCACTGCACATACATATATGACAAGGAACTGCCAAAAGCAATGTTTATAAAAGCCTTATTCACAGCTATGTACAGAATTGGGTATCTCATATTCCAGTAAGATTCACATCCAAAACTTAAATGTAAAAAAAAACAAAAAAACAGAACTAAAATCACAGAAAATAAACTCATGTGGAAAAAGTATTTTATTGAAAACTCAACATAATACTAAACATAATATTTCTGAAGGGGCAATCCCACTGTGGCCTTCACACTCCCCTTAAATAAATATATTGACTCCACAGTTACACATTTGGCAAGGGGAAAGAACATATACAGTGAAATAGTTCAGTGCACGATGAAACACAGAAAGCAAGCCAAACAACCCTGAAACTTGGCTATCACTTAAATCAAGTGTCAAGTGCTTCACCCATACAAAAAAATGTATAATTACATGATATTTGAAGAAACTGTCAACTGATTTCAAGGACAGTTCAAAAACATTTTATTTCTCCAGTTTGATTCAAAGACATGCTACCATGCTAGCATAGCAGTAGCACAGTAGATAAACTGTGTGCGCAGTAACACAGGAATCCAGAAAGACACACATGCACATGTATGAATGTTTAAATGTGTGTGTGTGTGTGTGTGTGTGTGTGTGTGTGTGTGTGTGTGTGTGTGTGTGTGTGTGTGTGTGTGTGTGTATTTTGGTATGCTGCCCTACATCCCACACATGATTTGCATCACTGCTGGCATAGCCTGCTATAATGTCTTTAACACTCACCTGTATATTATTGTGATTAGGTTTCAACACATTAGCACTGAAATCTAAAATTGAGGCATCCCAACACACACATGTGCATACATGTATATGCACACACAGACACATGCACACACATTTAAACATGTATACATGTGAATGTGTGCCTTTCTGACATATGATATACAAGTATTACATTTGCATGCATGTGTGTATGTGATACCAGCTAATGGCACTGCCCATATTCATTCCATACAACACTACAATTCATAGACATTTTTACAAGGGCTGGCCTAGTGCATGTCTGGATTGAGACTACAGCACTACTTGCACTGTGAACGACAAGGGTATGCAGGCATCCATTATATGCACTTAGTAAGACTACTCATGTGCTACAGAACCTGCAGATTCATACACCACAAGGACATATTGGCTGCCCTGCTATATGCCTCTCACATCTGCTGTGCACCTTTCCAGGTGTCCATAGCATCACACATCTCATGGATTCAAAAGCTGCCCAGTTGCATACCCTTGACTGCTGATGTGTTTTTCCTAGGCATCCACACTCACAAACATCCTGCGAGTGCACAGGCTGCCATGTTGTGTGCCCTAGTTTTCACTCCTCTCAATAAAAACTTCAAATGCAAAACCATTAGGTTGTTTTCCATTCTCTTTATCGAAAAACCTACCATGCACCTATGCTGGAGGGCACACAGACTGCTGTGTTGTACACCCTGCCTTTATAAATCCCTCATCCCCCCAAAAAACACATTATATATGTGGCAGTGCTCAGTACCACTCATGCAACTGTCTCTGAATTGTACCACCCCCTGTACCACAAACTTTAAGTGTCCTCTATTCTGCTTCTTGTATGCAGCTCAGTTTATGAGGATACCTCATCAGATATGGTGCACTCATATTACAAATAAAGTTAAGGAGATAAAAAAGATTGCTGAGATTTTTTACAATTAACATAGTCATAACATTCTGAGTAGTTCTTTCATGACAGAGAGAGAGAGAGAAGTGTGTGTGTGTGTGTGTGTGTGTGTGTGTGTGTGTGTGTGTGTGTGTGTGTGTGTGTGTGTGTGTGTGTACATACACTAACTAGCTTCCACAAAGCTGTCTGGTAACACACTTTTTAGGCTGTTCCACCTACAAGATGCTTTCTGTCTCTTAAAGGAATAAAGTCTAAGGCAACAAGTAAAAAAGCAACTCTTGTACTTTGTTGCAACATTCAGGAAACATCAGGACGCTACATTTGTTACTTACTATATTCTTTATAATTCATTTATTCTGTGATAATATGCTTAATGCTGATCATGGCTGTGGGGAGCTGTAACAGTTCCCTATCAGTCAGTGGGTGTTCGATTATCAAACTAATCCCATCTGGTGTGTCAGGACACTCACTCACATGGCATGCAAACCTACAGACAAATCAAAGGATCACCAGTTTACTTAATACATATCTTAGGCATTCAGTTGGAAATGGAAACACCTGACAAAAACTCATGTGGACCAAGGGAGGAGGTACAAACACTACATAGAGGGAACTGCAGCTGATAATCAAATTGGAGAATGGTTTACCATCAAAATCTTAAGTCACACAGTTGAATACCATTTGGTTGAATGCATGTTTCTAAGTTATTGTAATGTTGAACTGGAAGTGGTTAAGTGTATATTAGCAAAAGTAGGTATACATTTGCTAATACAAACTTGACGTTTTGAATGGAGACCACGGTACAGTGAAGACTGGGTGAGTTATCCTTTTCCTCACTGTAGTGTGATCTCGGTGTTAGTATATATAAAAAGCAGGGAGTCACATCCCCACACATGGGGGAGTGCAGGGGAGCTCCCCTGCTAAAACATAAAAGGAGACATGGACTTTCATAACCAGATGTCTGGCATGTCAAATGTCAAACATTGTGTTTATCACGTTCAACATTCGGGCCAAATTTTATTTTTGCTTTTGATATTTTTTCATTCTTGTAATGAAAAATGTGCTTCCTTTTGGGATTTTGATAGTAAATAATGGAGAAAAAACTGCAATGAGACAGAAAGAATAACTGCTGTGCCACCTTTTCATTACACTTAAACACACACACACACACACACACACACACACACACACACACACACACACACACAATAGATGATCCTAAGCCTTAAAACCTTATGAAAATTAACATGCAGCTTAAATATGCATTCCATTAGACACTGGGCAAAGATATGATTTAATAAACTTTGACATTCAAAATAAAATAAAATAAGAATTTCAAATGCAACTCGATTATATTTTTGCACTGTTGTAAAAATGGATGTTTCTGAAGTGGTTGGTCCTGCAGGAATCAAAAATGTGAAAAGTGATATTCTCAACCTTTACCCCCATTATTGCCCTCAATTCTTTTATTCTCTCTTGTAATATTAACTTGCACTAATGACACCTAATAAGTGTAAATAAATGTATTGCAATAACTATGCTTTGCTAAAATCAGCATACTAAAACAAACCGTTTATGTAGTCTGAAACATTATCAAATATAAGAATGTAAATACTGTAACTACTGAACTGTTGTATATACTGTTTTTTTTTAATTATCAAAAGTTTATCTTTCTCACTTGAAACTTTAGAATAAGCTTATTATGAAGTACTCTTATGGCATGCCTACTTGAAAATCAAGTTAAACATAAAAATATTTTGTATGGCACTGCCTTTTATCCCTGGGTATATCAGAAAAGGATTTTGGAAGCAGCCAACCTAACTCATTAAACACATAAAACAAAACAAATAAATAAACAAATGCTACTGGCATAGGAAACAGCTGGGTAATAGCAAGCCCAAGTTATATCTTCATCTTAAAATAAAAAAAAAAAATCACAGAAACAGTATTCTGGGTAGAATGGTGCCGGACACGAAGATGTACAGGGTAAACACGGAAACATGGTCACTGTCTATTTCAGCAAGGCCTTCATTACAAAAAACATCCAGGAGGTTGTAGGTAAGGCAAGAATATTAGAAATGGGATCCATGTTACTGAGTGGGATACAGAGCTGGTGGGCAAGATGTCCAGAGCACTTACTGGGGGGGGTCAGTCAAGTGAGAAGACACCAGTGGCCAATCATGTGATATGAGAATCAACACTGAGCCAGGCCTAATATTTTTGTGTCATATATCAGCCAGTGCTTGGTGTACATAATCTATGTGGTTATGATGCTACAAACATACAAGCAGTAGTTCAATATAAAAAATGTATGTATGTATGTAGTTACAAATGTATGTTTGTATCTATGCATGTATTTCTGTTTTGATTTGGTTTGTTTATCCTAATGTCCATTTGGGTTTTAGCCCATTTCCAGTTGTGGCCTAGGAACCAAAAACTCCAGTACAGTATTTTGAATCTCAGAATATCAATTAGCAACACAGTCAAATTAAAAAAAAATGCACAAAAATATATAGAACAGCTTTAAGTACATTTTAGTAGTGAAGTAACAGAGGACATATTTACAAATAGCGATTTACTTTAATAATGACTGCAGAACTATTTTATGAGCTACTGTGGTAAATCAGTACAGAAAGTGTACAGTAGTAACTCGGGGAAGGGATAAACAAATTTATAATTGTCATTATATATATTGAGTAAATTATTGGCACCTTGTACTGGAGTGCATCCATGCAAGGAACAGGCTAGTCAGCTGGCCATGCTAATTTAGTCAATGACATTCAGACACGGGCAGTGCTATCCTGTCAAAGACAATTACCGCAGTGGGGAAGTGCAGCAAAGTTAGAAATTTAGGTGGTGTACAGAAGAAGACTGGCTAAAATTAGCCAGCTATTAATAATAGTTTTGAATATATTTTACAAAGTTATGTGATTAGTGAAGAACTGCAAATAGATCACCCTGTGAGAAGGGCTGGAATGATTGTGGTAGTTAACAAATGCAATGCTGGCAGCAATACAACAGTAATACATAATAAGTACCTTTTATATGCATTAAAACATGTATCTAAAGGGACTTTGGGAGGAAGGTGCAATTAACTAACAAACAGCACCTAGTGTTCACTGCTGTGAAATGCAATGTGATGTCAATGTACAAGATACATGAGACAGGTGGAGAGAAATAGACAACCAGATCTTAAATGTGCTCTATTATACATGACTACAGCAGGGAACATAAATGTACTCTATACCGCTATAGCTCTAAACATCATTATTTAACCTTGGCCTTATATTAACACCTAGCAGGCTGGATTCCACTAAAGTATTGGTTAAAGATCTAAATTTGTTTTTGAATTCTTAAGAGAAACCTGGGAGTTTCTGCCACC
Organism: Protopterus annectens; assembly: GCF_019279795.1. Lineage (NCBI taxonomy): Eukaryota > Metazoa > Chordata > Ceratodontiformes > Protopteridae > Protopterus > Protopterus annectens. The sequence continues at coordinate 676,330,007 of NC_056749.1, read as the reverse complement.
ACTAGGTAAAGAAGCACTGGCTATGGCCATCAATATGCGGAGATGTGTAAACAGAGAGCTGGAATACAGGATTATGTGCTGATCCAGATCACTCAGCCAGACCATAGTAAAACTATATAAGAAGTACCATGTCTAGCTGTGGCAAGTTCTGATGCAGCGTGTACAATAAAATGTACAGAATTTTAAGGGGCACAGAAGAGATGAACAAAGTGGAAAGGTTCAAGGTGCTGCACTTTTTTGTAACTGAAACAGAAAAGACAAAAGGGAGATATGAATTATACAGACATGGTAGTAAAGAGGAGGTAGGAAGACTCAAATGGGTAAGAAGACATAGGATCTGAAGGGGTGCAAATGTCAGTTGGAGGCATCAGTGCTCAAAATTTGACTCTAATACTTAATGAAAGGAGAATTCAGAGCCTGGAATGTCTTTCTAAAAAGAAAGAAAACTAACAGAAATTATAGATTCATAGATTGTTACTAGACTAATGCTCCTGGGGGACCCTTCTAAGCCTAGCCAAGTTTTCCCAAAAGAATAATGATGTCCTATATCTGAATAGGACATCGAGAGCCAAGAATTTATAACCTACCTCTGTCCATAAGGCACATGGGTGCCAGGCCTGGAGGGAGTGTGGTGGTGGGGACAAATGTATGGGGGTTACCTGCATTAAATGGATTCAGCTGGTAGACTTTTCCTCACTGTCAGCTACATTCATGCCCACATATCTGCACAATATATAAGAGCTTCTTTCAAATGGAATCTGTGCCGAAGTCTTTTCAGCTGGAAGCAAATTGAATTAAAGATTCTCAAATAAAATGCACTGAACTGAAGTAGTGGTGGGGTATAAAATGTATTTTTTTTATGAATCCACATAACTATAAACTTGCAATATATTGTCTGTAGACTTTATATACATTTAGATAAGGGCAAACATATAGGGTACTGTCAATGGACTGGAAGTTCTGCCACTGTGGCTTCAGTGTGCAGGAGAGGAGCATGTTTATATAGTTAAGCAGAATCAGAATGAGTACAAGTACAATCCTACAGTATGAGATCCAGTCAAACACAAACACAGCCATCACTGCCAGTAATAATAATCATACAGAATGAGATCCAGTCAAACACAAACACAGCCATTACTGCCAGTAATAATAATCATACAGAATGAGATCCAGTCAAACACAAACACAGCCATCACTGCCAGTAATAATAATCATACAGAATGAGATCCAGTCAAACACAAACACAGCCATCACTGCCAGTAATAATAATCATACAGAATGAGATCCAGTCAAACACAAACACAGCCATCACTGCCAGTAATAATAATCATACAGAATGAGATCCAGTCAAACACAAACACAGCCATCACTGCCAGTAATAATAATCATACAGAATGAGATCCAGTCAAACACAAACACAGCCATCACTGCCAGTAATAATAATCATACAGAATGAGATCCAGTCAAACACAAACACAGCCATTACTGCCAGTAATAATAATCATACAGAATGAGATCCAGTCAAACACAAACACAGCCATCACTGCCAGTAATAATAATCATACAGAATGAGATCCAGTCAAACACAAACACAGCCATTACTGCCAGTAATAATAATCATACAGAATGAGATCCAGTCAAACACAAACACAGCCATCACTGCCAGTAATAATAATCATACAGAATGAGATCCAGTCAAACACAAACACAGCCATCACTGCCAGTAATAATAATCATACAGAATGAGATCCAGTCAAACACAAACACAGCCATCACTGCCAGTAATAATAATCATACAGAATGAGATCCAGTCAAACACAAACACAGCCATCACTGCCAGTAATAATAATCATACAGAATGAGATCCAGTCAAACACAAACACAGCCATCACTGCCAGTAATAATAATCATACAGAATGAGATCCAGTCAAACACAAACACAGCCATCACTGCCAGTAATAATAATCATACAGAATGAGATCCAGTCAAACACAAACACAGCCATCACTGCCAGTAATAATAATCATACAGAATGAGATCCAGTCAAACACAAACACAGCCATCACTGCCAGTAATAATAATCATACAGAATGAGATCCAGTCAAACACAAACACAGCCATCACTGCCAGTAATAATAATCATACAGAATGAGATCCAGTCAAACACAAACACAGCCATCACTGCCAGTAATAATAATCATACAGAATGAGATCCAGTCAAACACAAACACAGCCATCACTGCCAGTAATAATAATCATACAGAATGAGATCCAGTCAAACACAAACACAGCCATCACTGCCAGTAATAATAATCATACAGAATGAGATCCAGTCAAACACAAACACAGCCATCACTGCCAGTAATAATAATCATACAGAATGAGATCCAGTCAAACACAAACACAGCCATCACTGCCAGTAATAATAATCATACAGAATGAGATCCAGTCAAACACAAACACAGCCATCACTGCCAGTAATAATAATCATACAGAATGAGATCCAGTCAAACACAAACACAGCCATCACTGCCAGTAATAATAATCATACAGAATGAGATCCAGTCAAACACAAACACAGCCATCACTGCCAGTAATAATAATCATACAGTATGAGATCCAGTCAAACACAAACACAGCCATCACTGCCAGTAATAATAATCATACAGAATGAGATCCAGTCAAACACAAACACAGCCATCACTGCCAGTAATAATAATCATACAGAATGAGATCCAGTCAAACACAAACACAGCCATCACTGCCAGTAATAATAATCATACAGAATGAGATCCAGTCAAACACAAACACAGCCATCACTGCCAGTAATAATAATCATACAGAATGAGTTCCAGTCAAACACAAACACAGCCATCACTGCCAGTAATAATAATCATACAGAATGAGATTCAGTCAAAAACAAACACAGCCATCACTGCCAGTAATAATAATCATACAGAATGAGATCCAGTCAAACACAAACACAGCCATCACTGCCAGTAATAATAATCATACAGAATGAGATCCAGTCAAACACAAACACAGCCATCACTGCCAGTAATAATAATCATACAGAATGAGATCCAGTCAAACACAAACACAGCCATCACTGCCAGTAATAATAATCATACAGAATGAGATCCAGTCAAACACAAACACAGCCATCACTGCCAGTAATAATAATCATACAGAATGAGATCCAGTCAAACACAAACACAGCCATCACTGCCAGTAATAATAATCATACAGAATGAGATCCAGTCAAACACAAACACAGCCATCACTGCCAGTAATAATAATCATACAGAATGAGATCCAGTCAAACACAAACACAGCCATCACTGCCAGTAATAATAATCATACAGAATGAGATCCAGTCAAACACAAACACAGCCATCACTGCCAGTAATAATAATCATACAGAATGAGATCCAGTCAAACACAAACACAGCCATCACTGCCAGTAATAATAATCATACAGAATGAGATCCAGTCAAACACAAACACAGCCATTACTGCCAGTAATAATAATCATACAGAATGAGATCCAGTCAAACACAAACACAGCCATTACTGCCAGTAATAATAATCATACAGAATGAGATCCAGTCAAACACAAACACAGCCATTACTGCCAGTAATAATAATCATACAGAATGAGATCCAGTCAAACACAAACACAGCCATTACTGCCAGTAATAATAATCATACAGAATGAGATCCAGTCAAACACAAACACAGCCATCACTGCCAGTAATAATAATCATACAGAATGAGATCCAGTCAAACACAAACACAGCCATCACTGCCAGTAATAATAATCATACAGAATGAGATTTGGGAATGAATGTGTGGCACAAAAGCAGAATGATGAATGTATAATCCTATATGACAAGCTGAGGAAATTCTTGCATCGTTAGAGCTATAATAGTTTATCACAAGCTGAGGAAATGACTTTGCCACCACACCAGAGCAGAGCAATGAAAGTATAATTCAAAAGCAAGAGATCAAGAAATGACCACAAAACAGAAAACCTGCATTGGGTCCTCCGATATACCACTTAGCACAGTATCTCAAATCATAGCACATTGAAATCAACAGAATGAGCACATAGTTTACTAAAAGCAATTACATGTGCACGCATACACAAACACACATGCACTCCAAATGCAGAAATGTATCATGGAAATAGGAAGGTGAGGTTTGTCCAGAAAATTGCCCAAGGAAACGACTTTGCCACCACACCAGAGCAATGAAACTATAATTCAAAAGCAAGAGATCAAGAAATGACCACATAACAGAAAACCTGCATCGTTTCCTCTGATATATCACTTAGCATAGTATCTCAAATCACAGCATACTGAAATCAACAGAATGAGTACACATGCACTCCAAATGCAGAAATGTTTCATGGAAATAGGAAGATGAGGTTTGCCCACACTTACCCTACCCCTATGTAAACTGTGGTGTCATAGCATCTCTATATAATTAAGGAGAAATAACAGCATGCATAAAACTCACTCATTTGGCATTATGTCAAGAATTGTCAATAATCCTGGACAAAGCACAAGTTCAGTGTGTACTGACTTCAACAAATTAGCTTTGGGACAAAAAAATTTCATGAAGTAGACTGCGTCCAACTGAATGACTACAGTAGTATTACAATGAAAGTATAATTCAACAGGAAGACCTCACAGAGCAGGTATAACAGTAAAACAAGTACAACCCTAAAGCATGCAATAACACAGATAAACAGTGTACAGCAACAACACTACGCTACAAGTGAGCTATCAGATCATGAACTCAGGAGATGACTGCACCACCAGAACAAACTCCAGTACAGGTACAAGTCAGAAGCACAGGCTCCTGGAATTGCTGTTCCACAGGAAAAGACATAGGTTCATAGGTTAGTACGAGGCTATCTGCCCTAAAGCCTCTACAAGCCTAGCCATAAAAATTCCCTGGCTATTTCTTCCCACAGTATTTACTTCCCTGGATCCCTGTCTAGCAGGGTGACTGACGTGATACCCAGGGTGATTTTAAATAGATTAAGTGCTGCATTATGCCTGAGCAGTGTCTGAATACATCTGCATAGTCGCACAAAGTTGTGGTTGTAACTCATGGGTTTACTGAAAACATCGGCAACTATAAACAGCATGTACTTACTGAAAGTTGTCACCTCTAACCTTTGGTTCTATTCTATGGCTACCAGATGGGTTGGAGCTGGGGAATAAAAACAGTAATGTGGCTAGGGCACTGCAAGAGGGGCAACTGCCCTGGGTGCAAAGTGTTGAGGGGCATAATCAGCCAAACCTAATGTCTCTTTAAGGCAATATTGGCTTTTAAAAGATGGTATTGCATTTGCAGTCAACCTTGAGTGCTGTAGTGCTCTGTATATGGCCTAAAAGTGTAGCAAGCAGTTTGCTACACTTTAAAAAGAACATTTTTTTTAACATCAGCACTGTAGAGCTCTGTGCAAGCAGGGTATACATTGTAGCAAACAGTTTGCTACAGTTTAAAATAAAATATATACATTGGATATAAAAAGTTCACACACCCCTGTTAAAATGTCAGTTGTGATATAAAATTGAGACCACAATAAATCATTTCAAAACTTTTCCCATCTTTTATGTGACCTATAACCTAGACAATTCAATTGAAAAACAAACAAATCTGTTAGGGGAAAATATAAAAAATAAAAAATGTACAATAAGCTGGTTGCATAAGTGTGCACACCATTAAACTAATACTTTGTTGAAGCACCTTTTGATTTAACTACAGCATTCAGTCTTCTTGGGTAGGAGTCTATCAGCATGGCACATCTTGAATTGGCAATATTCGCCCACTCTTCCTTGCAAAAGTGCTCCAAATTTATCAGATTGGAAGAGCATCTCTTGTACACAGCCCTCTTCAGGTAAGCCCACAGATTTTCTATTGGATTTAGGTCTGGGGTCTGGCTGGGCCATTCCAAAACTTTAATTTTCTTCTGGTGAAACCATGCTTTTGTTGATTTGGATATATGCTTGGGGTCATTGTCCTGTTGAAAGATGAAACTCCTTTTCATCTTCGGCTTTTTAGCAGACACCTGAAGGTTTTGGGCTAAAAGTGACTGGTATTTGGAACTGTTCATAATTCCCACCACCTTAACTAAAGCCCCATTTCCAGCTGAAGAAAAGCAACCCCAAAGCATGATACTGCCACCACCATGCTTCACTGTGGGGATGGTGTTCTTTTGGTAATGCAGTGTTGTTTTTGCGCCAAACGTACCTTTTGGAATTGTGACCAAAAAGTTCAGCCTTTGTCAGACCATAACACATTTTCCCATATGCTTTTGGGAAACATGATGTATTGTTTTGCAAATTTTAGCCAGGCCTGGATGTTTTTCTGTGTAAGAAAAGGCTTCCATCTTGCAACTCTACCCCATAGCCCAGACATATGGAGAGTACGGGAAATAGTTGTCACATGTAGTACACAACCAGTACTTGCCAGAAATTCCTGCAGCTCCTTCAGTGTTGCTGTAGGTCTCTTTGGCATTCTCCCAGACCAGTTTTTGTTTTGTCTCCATCAATTTTGGAGGGATGTCCAATACTTTGCAACGTCACTGTTGTCCCATATTTTCTCTACTTTTTGATGATTGTCTTCACTGTGTTTCATGGTATATCCAATGCTGTGGAAATTGTTTTGTACCCTTCTCCTGACTGATACAACAAAATCCCTTTGATTCTCTGTAAGCTGTCTGTGAACCAACGCTTTGGCTGTAGCAGACAAATAAGTAAATATCAGAAAAATCTTACTAGGACAGCTGAACTTTATTTGGGGTTAATCAGTCTCTCTAATTGATGGCAGGTGTGTACCCAAGAAGACTGAATGCTGTAATTAAATTAAAATGGTGCTTCAAGAAAGTATTAGTTTAAGTGTGTGCTCACTTATCCAACCAGCTTATTGCACTTTTTTTATTTTTTATATTTTCCCCCTAACATATTTGTTTGTTTTTCAATTGAATTGTACAGGTTTATAAGTCACATTAAAGGTGGGAAAAGTTTTGAAATGATTTATTGTGGTCTCATTTTTTTAAATCACAAAAACCTGGCATTTTAACAGGGGTGTGTAAACTTTTTATATCCACTGTACACACAGACACACACATATATATATATATATATATATATATATATTTTTTTTTTTTTTTTTTTTAATAAAATTTGTTGAAGGAGGGTTGTGGCAGTGCACAAAAATGGCACCAGAATGGCTGAGGGGGGAGGGGATGTGTCATGTATCTGGCCATCGGGTTGGAGTGCCAGTAGATGGAATGTCCTTTATTGGAAGAGTTAGGGGGCACAGATCTAACTGTAATAAGTTGATCACTTACAATGTAGTGATTGGCTTAATACAGTGAAGTGCTTTTCACTGCTCTTCACTTGAGGAGCTGACGGACTGGGGTGGTGTCTCATAGTATCGCCCAGGGAGCTGGTTGAACCAGCCATGCTTCTGAATAAGAGGGAACAAAATCATACTGTTTTATTTATGACCAAAGGAAATGCAATATGTGCAAACTACTATAGCTTAAGGATGCTGAACACTATTGTATCTGTTTTTAACACATACAGGTTAATTGACCAATTAAGTAACAACACACTGTTGTCATTACAGAATTATCATACCTCTGTATAGTTTCCCAGTCTCCATGCTTTTCACTCTGTATCCCACTGTCTGTTTCTGCAGTGCTAGGCTCCTCAAGGTTATTTAGCAGTAGGTCACCTTGTTTCATTACTGCTGTGATGTCTCCCTGCAGAAGAATACAGAGTTTGTCTTCAATTCATTGTCGCTGCTTACATTTCTGAAAGCTATTCAAGTCAAGAGCAAATCAGTGACCCAGGAAATGCATTTATCATGATAAGTTACTATGCTGGCAAGAGGCATGAAACATGCTGAGTCACTGCTTAGTGCTAACATTGAAATATTTTTCTATCAGATTCACTGACTTGTATGAGAATAACAGCTAATCACATGCAATTCCTTGTAAGTGGTTTATGGAATATTTAGCACATATAACTTCTTCTTCTTCTTTCGGCTTTTCCCAGTTAGGGGTCGCCACAGCGGAACTCCGGTCCACTAATGATTGGCAGTAGATTTTGATGGTGCTGAGGTGCCAGCCCGACACTCAACCTTCAACGAAGGCACGCACATATAACTAAAATATTAAAAACATGATTTTCCTAGAAGTATTCAAAACTGGCAGGTCTATATTACAACACTGAAGACACTCAACACCAAACGGCCTAAAGGCCGAAAATGCCGGACCTCGAAGTCACTATTGTGGGGGCTGTGCCCCTCGCTAATTATATATACCAACTCCGAGATCGCACTACAGTGAGAAAGGACAAATATTCCGATCTGCACTCTACTGCAATCTCACAAAAAGCATATCATTGAACAGCATTTCCAACGTTAAAGCCATTCGAAGTTCAACCTCTTCAATTTCATAACAGGAACCCAAAATTCCACCTTTGCTTTCTAGTGTCAACAAACATAAGTTTCTCACTTTTCACAAAAGAGATGACACTGAACATTTTTCTTAAATAATACAGTAATTGACATTTTACAGAATAAAGCTAGGACATATACACCACTGTTTGTGTTTCAGAAAAGGACTATAATGAAAAGAAAAAAAAGCCATCCAAGGTATACAAGGTGCTGTTTTTAAAAAAGGCATTCATCTAGATTACCGCAAAGTATATGCAGTTCTTATGACAAGCAGATGTCACTATAACATAATATGATAAAAACACAGAGGCTACCTAAACTACTGATTCACAAACAATGATGCCTTCTCTGAGATTCTGATGTTCTACAGCTAGGATGCATGATGCCTTCAACATTTTCAGACTGACAGTATAATTTCTAGTTTTTTTTTTTTTTTTTGCTGTCTGAAATATTGCTTGTATTGGCTTTCACATATGCAAAAGCCGAACATGTTGCATTACTCAGGACTTCATTATCAGAAAGCGTGCAAATCAATGAAATCAGAAATGTTTCAAGTGCAAGATATCAACATGTATTTTAATGAGCATTTATTTACATATCTATATTGAGTTATTTGCATGCATGATCAGTGCAATGTAATCACAGTGCATTTATCATCAATATTAATGAGGAATGTTTGGTAGCATGAAGTGCAAAACAAAACATTGCATATCTACACAGTAAATCTGCTTCCTGCCTTGAGTACATTAATCACCATCATCATCATCAACCTCATCTTCCCTTTTTTGCATGGGGTTGGGTGCCACATTAACATGAGTTAATATGACCAGTCCTGAGTACATTAATATGTACTGCAAACAGCAGTCCTGCTTTCGCTGCCTATTGCACAAACATAAGAAAAGAAAACAAAGCTTACTTAACATTCCATTAGTGCAACACCTTTAATACAGCCTCTCTCATGAATACTGAATTGCTTTCCCTTTACACAGTGTACCAAATAAGTGTCCTGCTCTCCTGCCTGCCCCACCTCAATCAGGTATCACAAAACAGTGTCAATATAGCCTTTTTGTTAAATAGTGTACAAAAAGTACAGTTTTGTACCTACCATAAATGTAGATGTTCGAGGGCTATTACAGCTGCAGTAATCACATATGGGTTTTCAGCCGTCAGGCGGTCCCTCGGTCGGCCGAATTCCAAAGTCTTGGTCCGGCGTCGGTGGCTGTCGCGTACTCTTCTGCCGTCAGGAAGGCTAGAGTATACAAGACACAGCCAACGCCATCTTCTTCAGTCTTTCTTGCCCCAGATGTCAGGTGCCCCCAGAAGGAAGGCAATACATAAATAAATCTAATCCATAAAAGTAAGCAAATAATACATAGCAGGATAACCCAGTCAGTAGGTATGAAGAGGTATTCAGACCCCAAGGTCTTACCAAGTGGGGAAGGAGGGTGGGAAACCTGTACTGCAGCTGTAATAGCCCTCGAACATCTACATTTATGGTAGGTACAAAACTGTACTATGTTCATCGTGCATTACAGCTGCAGTAATCACATATGGGTAGAATCCCAAAGCTATGCATAGGGTGGTAGGTACTATACGGAACTGGGTTGAGCTAGAATGCCCTGCAAAACTGCAGTGGCAAAGCCTGCTCTTGTTCTGGAGTATAAAGGCAGATGGTAGTGTTTTGTGAAGGTATGTACAGAACTCCAAGTGGCTGCCTCCAAGATATCTTTAGTAGGCACTCCTCTGAGGAAGGCTGTAGAGGTGGCTGTGGCCCTAGTGGAGTGAGGTCTGATACCAGTAGGGACAAGCTTTCCATGATATGAATAACAAAAGCGTATGCAGTGACCAATCCACTTGGAAATGGTCTGTTTGGTAATAGGTTTCCCTTGACCCCCCACAGCATAGGAAACGAGGAGTTGATCTGATTTTCTGAAGGATTTGGTTCTGTCCAAGTAATAACGTAGCTGCCTATGGATGTCTAAAGAGTGTAGCAGCCTTTCCCCTTTGTTTTGAGGGTTAGGGTAAAAGGTAGGAAGGTGTATGGCCTGGTTTAAGGCTACCCTAGATACCACTTTAGGCATAAAGGAAGGGTTGGTATGAAGGGAAACCCTGTCCTGATGGAAGATGAGGAATGGCTGCACCGCCATGAGGGCCTGTAACTCAGAAACTCTACGAGCTGAAGTGATGGCCAGTAGAAAAGCTGTTTTCCAGGACAAATATTGCAATTCTGTTGAAGCAGCAGGTTCAAAGGGAGGTAATGTCAATTTTTCTAGTACGTAGTTAAGGTCCCAAGCTGGCACTGGCTGTTTCCTTGGAGGTCTTATGTTCTTAGCCCTCTGAGGAACTGTCGAGGAGTGGGTGTGAGAATAAAGGAGGATCCATGTTGAATTCTGCAGAGATTGCTGAGGCATGTATTTTGATTGAGGAAAATGAAAGTCCATTGCTCAAAAGTTCCGCTAGGTACTGCAAAATCTGAGGTAGGTTCAATTTTCTAGGGTCCTGCCTCGTTTTCATTCCAACAGCAAAACCGCTTCCATTTTGCGGAGTAAGCTTTTCTAGTAGATGGTCTTCTGGCCTCCAAAATGACATCCTGCACCTCTTTGGAGAGTAGAGTCTGATGTGATGCTAAGGAATTTTCCATGCAGCGAGACTGAGAGTTTTCAGCTGACTGTGAAGGGTTTTGAAATTGTTCTGCGTCACCAGTAGAGGTGTTAGAGGCAGGGGCCACGGAGGAGTGTGTGTTAGGCTCCTCAGGAGTGGATACCAGTGTTGTCTCGGCCAGTCTGGAGCAATCAGTATCATCCTCGGCTTGTCTGTTCTTACTTTCAAGAGTACCTTGGGCAGGAGAGGTAGAGGTGGGAATGCATAAACTGACCAAGTTGTCCATGTGAAGGAAAGAGCGTCCACTTTCCAGGCCTTTGGGTGGAAGGTCCTTGAGCAAAACCTTTTTAATTGATGGTTTCTGTGGGAGGCAAAAAGATCTATATCTGGCCTCCCCCACGCTTGAACAATCTCTGTAAACACCTGTGGATGTAGCTTCCATTCGTGAGGATCTGTCATATGTCTGCTCAGAGTGTCTGCCAGTGTGTTTTCCATTCCTGGCAGGTACTGTGCCTGAAGTTCTATTTGTCTTTCCAGAGCCAGGTTCCAAAGAGTCATGGCTAGTCTGCACAAGGGGTATGAATGAGTTCCTCCTTGTTTGTTTATGTACCACATTACTGTGGTGTTATCTGTTCTTATGAGCAGTTGTCCTGGATGCAGGAATTCTCTGAACGCTGAGATTGCATTTATTACTGCCAGCATTTCTTTTTGATTGATGTGAAGGTGCTTTTCTTTTGGGGCCATCTGCCCTGAATGCACCTGTCCTTCATGTGCGCTCCCCAGGCGTAGTCTGAAGCGTCTGTGGTTATGACTTGTGTAGCTTGAGGCCTGCAGAATGGGAGGCCTGTGTTTACTTGGCATGCTTGGGCCCACCATATGAATTCCTTTTGAAGACAGGGAATTATTGGAATCTCCGCTTCAAGCTGTGACTGTGTTGAGACCATAGATTTTTAGGTACCATTGAAGTTTCCTCATGTGCAGCTTTGCGCATGGGATTAGAAAATGCAAGATGCCATGAATCCCAGAGCCTGCAGGATTTTCCTTGCAGTAAGCCTGGTACTTTTGCAAGTATTTTGAAGTACTGAGATAATTGCCCTTGTTTTTCTGGCGTAAGGTAGGCCATCTGGGTGTTTGTGTCCAAGTTGGCACCCAGGAAGGTTATTTTCTGAGAGGGTGTTAGCTTTGATTTCTCCTTGTTGATGGTGTATCCCAGAGAAAGCAGTAACCGTATCACATATGCCAGGTGTTTCAGAAGTATGTGTTTGCTGTCCGCTTGGATCAGGCAGTCGTCCAGATAAGGGTAAATTTGTATCCCTTGAAGTCTGCAGTATGCAATCACTGATGCCAGGCACTTGGTGAATACTCTGGGCGAGGTAGATAAGCCAAAGGGCAATGCAGAGAATTGATAGTGGTTTGAACCTGCAAGAAATCTGAGGTATCTTCTGCAACTTTGTCTGATTGGGACATGCAGGTATGCCTCCTTGAGGTCCAATGTTACCAGCCAGAACCCCTTGCCCAGCATGGGAAGGAGTTGCTGTAATGTGAGCATCTTGAATTTTGGCACGAGAAGAAATGTGTTTAGGATGGATAAGTCCAGTATGGGTCTCCAGTCGTTTCCTTTTCTTGGCACCAGGAAAAGCCTTGAATAAAAACCTTGTGCTTGTTGGTGCGTAGGTACCTTTTGTATAGCCCTCATGTTTAGGAGCTTTGTAATTTGTTGTTGTGCCTCTACCCTTTGATTTTGTGGTAGATTTGGCATGCCTCTCATTTTTGGAAGAGTGTGAAAATGGAATTTGTAGCCTCTGTTTATAATGTCCAGAATCCATTTGTCTGTTGTGACAATATGCCAATTGTTTGCAAATAGTGCCAGTTTCCCTCCCAAAGGTGCTGCCAGTTGAATTTTGCTTGGCATAGAAATGAGGGAGTCATTGAGTCTGCTTCCTGTACTGCTGTGCACTGTCGTCACCACCTCTTGGTGCTGGAGATTGCCATTGTCTGCCTCTATAGGACCCTTGGGCTTGTCCTCTGCCCCTTCCGCGTCTGTATCTGCCTCTTTGGGGCTTGTCAGTGGTTGGAAAGGACCAGTTTTTTGAAGGCCAATTCCTGCTGAACCGTGGTGGCTGGACCTGTAAGAAAGCTTTGACAGTTTGCATAGATTTTGCTTTTTCTTCCATTTTACGTAATATATCCTCAGCATTAGCACCAAAAAGAACATCCTTATGTAAAGGTGCATCCAGAATTTTTGCTTTCACATGGTCTGGCAGATTTTGTTCCCTAAGCCATGCATGTCTGCGAATTACTGATCCGGTAGCGGCCGCTCTGCTGGAGGCCTCTAGGGCATCATAACCACATTGTAAAGTGTGCTTACCCACTTGCTCTGCACTATGCATCATATCCTGCAACTCTTTTATATCTGGTTGTTCAGGTTGTGACATTTTGGTCTTTAATTGTGATAACAGGAATTTTTGATATTTAATCATATGAAACTGGCAGTTTAAGGCCCTCATGGCTAGGGTGGCCGAGGTATAAACCTTCTTACCCCACCTTTCTAGAGATCTAGATTCCCTTTCCGCAGGAAGTGGATTCTTGGCCGTGGAGGCCTTAATTCCTTTAGGGCCTTGAGAAATAGTTTCAGGGTCTGCATTATGGCCTTTGTAGAGGAACTGATGAGAATTAGGTACTCTGTAGTACCTATCCGGCTTAACTGGTGCAGGAGGCAGAGAATCAGGATTAAGGCAAGCCTCCGAGTAAACATCATCCAATACCTCCAAAACAGGAGGAATAGCCAAAGGTCTATGCTGAGGTAACCAGAGAAATTCCCTAAGCCTTTTCTTGGAGTCTGAAAAGTCTTGGCCTTCCCAGTGGAAGTGCTCTCTCAAAGAGTGTAAGGTTTCCCCAAAAGAAAAATCCTCAGGGGGGGATACAGAAGGAATAGTCTGCTCTGCATCCGAATCCTCGAAAGGGGAATAAGAGTGTTCTTCAGCATCAGAATGTTCTGATAAAACGGATCCCTGGTCAGAAGAAGGAGAATCCTCCTCTACTCTGGGTCTCTTGTCCGGAGGGGCCTGGGAGCCTCTGATAAGAGTGATAAGGTCCTCAGCCATCTTAAGCATGTGCTTCTTAGGCATGGGCCCAGGTGATGGGCCTTGTGTAGCCGGCCTAGTATGGTGCCTGGCTGTTTTGGATTTAGTGAAGGCCTTGATAGAGAAAGATGATGAAGGCCTAAATACACCATGGGTGGATGTAGATCTATCCACATTGGTAGGCTCGACATATGCAGGGGCTTCGGTTGTAGTCTGGGAAAGGGCCGAAGAACCAGCGGTCTCAGGTACAGAAGACCCCGCCGAGGGAGTGTCGTCGGTAGTCAGGGACTGCAAAGGCGTCTCACTGAGAACCGGGCCACGTGGAGCCTGCTTCGGCGTGGTGTCGGTGGAGACCGCGGTCCTCGACTGGCGGTCCTTTTCTTTGCGTTTTTTAGACAAAGCGGTAGTCGGAGCATCCGACGACATTTTATAATTAAACGCTTTACCAAAAAAGTGCTGGGCGAACTCCGCCCGACGCTTGATAGTGCATTTATTGAAGGTAGCGCAAAAGCGACAGCCCGAGACGTCGTGGTCTGGGCCCAAACAAGGTATGCAAAGGGAATGGAAATCCTTATGCGGTATTTGCTTCCCACAAGAAATAAAATTATTAACTTTTTCTGACATCGGTCTGAGGCAAGAAAAGATTCCCCAACGGGGTACTTAGCTTTAATGAAGACTTCGGTTTCAAAATTTTTCGTAATTCAGGAGCTGGCCGACCGGCACTTGCGAACTGCTTCTGCTTCGGGCACCGCGCGGCAAAAAAGACTGAAGAAGATGGCGTTGGCTGTGTCTTGTATACTCTAGCCTTCCTGACGTCAGAAGAGTACGCGACAGCCACCGACGCCGGACCAAGACTTTGGAATTCGGCCGACCGAGGGACCGCCTGACGGCTGAAAACCCATATGTGATTACTGCAGCTGTAATGCACGATAAACATCGTGTTTTCCTTTCTAATATATATTTAATGATTCACAGTACGGTCTTCTGTTAGTTGCATAACATATGTATTAGTACGATGGAATTATTACAACATGTAGCTGTCGTATTTATATTACAGCACTAATGTAATTTATGCTTCTGACCTGGTTAGCCTACATTACTAGACAAAGCACTTCTGTGCTACAAGAAAAAAAAAGAACCACAATTCAATGTATTTTAACCGACCGAGTTCTAAATTCAGTAAAGAAATAACTGGGGGAAAAACACTTCCTGGTCTTCACATATGCTGTTTTCAGTAGTCGCCATTCCTGTTCAGCTGCACCTATTTCCTATTCTTAAGTGCTGCATTTTATCCAAAATGCAGTATCTAATACAAAATAAAACAGTCACTGCAAACAAAGAATCATTATCACTCTCTCTCTGAACTGGCAGATCTGTGAAGTGCTGTTGTCAAAATGCTGAGTACCACCACAGTTCAGACTGCAGTCATAGGCGGGCTGGACTGAGCTCTGCTCAGTATGTATGTATGTGCTGTGCTCAAGTACCCTGAAATATAGTTACAGCTTAGTTTGTGAATGACTGATCTATTTTGACTCTAGCTGTGTCATGTCTTCAGAATGTTCCTCCCGTTCTGATTTAATGCTGTGTCATGTCTTCAGAATGTTCCTCCCGTTCTGATTTAATGCTGTGTCATGTCTTCAGAATGTTCCTCCCGTTCTGATTTAATGCTGTGTCATGTCTTCAGAATGTTCCTCCCGTTCTGATTTAATGCTGTGTCATGTCTTCAGAATGTTCCTCCCGTTCTGATTTAATGCCCAACAGTTTTGTATTTCTGCCTTTTATTTCTATCACTATCATTTTTTTTCCTTCCAGAACCTGATTTCTGACTTCTGCATGAGGCATTCCCTTCCTTGGCGAAGGTAGAATGCAACAGTGTTACTTTTACTCTCTCCTTGTATATTGGTTAGTAGCTCCACCAGTTCTTTAGAAAAAAAAAAAAAACTGCTGTTCCAGTTCTATACACTGTTTCAAATCAATGTAACCATTTTTGCATTTCAGGACTATGTCACATGACATGCTTTGGTGAGACAAGAATCTAAGGAGAGTTCACAGCATGAGAGATAATGCCAGGAAAGTACAATTGTGTCAGTAAACTTACCGTAAAGGTAGATGTTTGAATGATTACTGCCGCAGTAGCCTAAAATATGTGGGTTATATTCCGCATAGGATATAACAGCTGACCAGTTTCCATATTCTCCTGGGCACCTTCCATGTAACCCAACCATTAGTCTGCTCAAGCTGACCTGAATAAAATCAACTTTGGGCACTAAGCTCTTCAGAGCTTTCATGCTAACTGAGAGAGGAAGGGTAAGCCCAGAGAGGACAATGCTAAGAAAAGAATACAAGTCCACACCCTGGCACAAATAAATATTTAAAAAAACAAGGGGAAAGAGGGAGCGGCTACTTCAGCAATGATCAGTTCAGCATCTATTGTCATGGCAAGTTTACTTAAAAAACTGTGTCATGTTTACCATACTGCTCACGTTTGCAGTAGCCTAAGCTATATAGGTAAACTACCACAGCTTAAATAGAATGGTAGGAGGAAAGTGAGGGGTCCTTGAGCTCCTGGACAATGGTCTTAACAAAGCCTGCTCTAGACGTGGAAAAGGAATCTAGTTTATAGTGCTTTTTAAATGCATACACAGAGGACTAAGTCACTGCTTCTAGAATACATTTGCAACCCAACCCTTCCCAAAAAAAGCCATAGATTAAGCCAAGACCTTGGTAGAGTGAGCCTTGACCCTGTCTGGAATAGTTTGGGTGTTGTGGGTGTATCAAAAGGTAACAGCCTGAGAAAACCATTTCACATTAGTCTGTTTTGACACAGATTGTCCTCTTTTCTTACCTTCACAAGAAATGAACAACTGACCACAAGTTCTCAAAAGATTTTGTTCTATCAAGATGGTACCCGAGTTGTTTGTGGAGATCCAATGTATAAAGACTCTTCTCTTTCTCATTTTTAGATTCTGGAAAGAGAATAGGGAGATGTGTGGCTTGGCTTTAAGTAAATGCCAATACCACTTTAGGCATAAAATAAGGATTACCTCTCGAAGAAACCCTGCCTTTGTGGATAATGAGATAAGGTCATGCCACCATAAGAGCTTGCAACTCATATACTCTTCTTGCAGAGGTCAGAGCAATAAGTAAGTTTGTTTTCCATGTCAAGAACTTCAAATAAGCCAGATGAGCTATTTCAAATGGAGTAAGAGTTACTTTTTCTAACACAAAGCTGAGATCCAAAAGAGAAGCCATTGGTTTCCTAGGAGGCTTCTTAGGGTAAAACCCTTTCAGAAACATTTTGATATGAAAATGGATTGGAAGAGGAGGCTCCATGGGTAAGACATGCTGAAATGGCTGAAAATTAACCTTAATAAAGGAGTAAAAAACGCTACAGGATAGTAACTCACACAAATATTATAAAACTAGTGAACAACTAGCACTTAATGGGTGTTGGTTAAGTTATTGTAAACAACTAGAAACCTTTTCCCCTTTGCTGATATAAGATTTTCTAGTAGCAGGCTTTCTTGTCTACATTAGAAACCCACTACACATCCTCAGTAAACAGGTGCCTAAAGGGAATTAAGATAGTATCTTACAGGCAGTCAACTAAAGTTGACTGGTGTTGGGGTGTATCAAATTCCTAATTTCTTCAGTGAGTAAACTCAGTCTGTGAGGAAGGTAGTGGTAATTGCTCCTGGCCAATTCCAAAAGAAGGGAGAAGCATAGCTGCCTGGGTCAGAAGGTAGTCATCACAATTATCTTGGGTGATTCGTTCTAAATCTTCATAAGTACTCCTGATATTAGTGGAAAAGGCATAAAAGTATGCAGAAACATTCCTGTCCAAGGAAAAAAAAAGACATCTGTTTTTCAGGTCTTCTTGCATGGAGTTCTGGAGCAAAATCTTGCCAGCTGATTGTTCAGACACAGGGCAAGGAGGTCTGCTTGAAGAACTCTTCAGAGATGGACCAAATCTTGGAAGACCCCCTGATCGAGTATCCATTCATGAGGATCTGTCCTTGTCCTGTTCAGCTAGTCTGCCACACAGTTCTGCTCTGATGGACTGTAGGATGCCTGTAGAGAGACTGTTGTGTGAAGCTATATTCAAGCTAACGTGGCTAGTCTGAAGAAGGGGAATGACATGGATCCCCCTTGGTTGTTGATGTACCATGTGACTATAGTACTGCCTGTAACAACTTGGAGAGGTTCCAGGGACCAAAAATGATTCAGAGAATTGAATGCCTTGATCAGGGAAAGCATCTCTTTTATATTTATGTGCTTGCATCTGTCCTTAGGGTCCCACACATAGGTCTCAACCTCTTAAGAGGCCAATGTGGAACACAGACCTTAACAATGTGTGACAAATGGTCAAAATGTGGAACATCCTATTTTCGCACTGCACAAAACGTGCCTTCGCCATGGAGCATGATAGAACATCTTTAAAATTTAATAAGACACTTCTCAGATCCAAAACCTTTATCTGCAATACCATAACCACATCATAAGTAAATGAAACAGCATTTTACAAAAATAAAAATCAAATTTACTACATTTCCTACACAGACATTACAAGTCACACAAATTATTTTAGTTAGACCAAGTTAAATAGCATCCTGTCATATGTAGACTTATTGCCATGGAGCATGGTACTTAACAAATGCACTTGCAATACACACACACACACACACACACACACACACACACACACACACACACACACACACACACACACACACACACACACACACACACACACACACACACACACACACACACACACAAATACTACCTGAATTTTACATACACCACTTTAGATGTGTTCTACCCCTGTCCTACTGCCAGTTCTGGGCCTGGCAAAGGTGCCTAAAAAGGGTACTTAAAACAAGGGCCCTCTGTACTTTTACAAGAATGTGCTATTTAAGACATCATGCCTTAGAGCAGTTATGTCCAAAGAATGCACAATCAAGTTACACTCTAAAGTTCTACCAGAAAACAAAACTGAATACTTTAAATAATCTCATTACTATAAATAACTCACTTCTGACATCCCTTCTGACATACCTCTCAACCTCTTAGTGCAAGAAATCTGGACAAAGCCCTACCCAAAGTACTAGGGGGACAAGCGGCACAAAAATAGAGACTCTTTAAATATTGCTCTGATAAACTTAGAAATGATGCTCTCATAAACTCTTGGCATACAGTTTCTGCAAAAAAATTGGCTTTTACTTTCATAAATGTACTAGGGGACAAGCACAAACAGACACTAAATATTGTTCTTATAAACTTAGAAAGTTGCTAGAATAACAGGACCTGACTTGGCATACAGTTAATGCAAAAAAAAATAGCAATTATTTTCAAAGATGTCCGAGGGGGACAAGCAGCACAAACAGAGACACTTTAAATATTGCTCTTATAAATGTAGAAAGTTGCTAGAATAACAAGGACCTGACTTGACATACAGTTTCTCTAAAATGGCACACAGACACACTAAATATTGCCGTTATAAACTTACAAAGTTGCTAGAACAGGACCCAACTTGCCATACAGTTTCTCTAAAAAATGACAATTACATTTACAGATGCACTAGTGGGACAAGCAGCACAAACACAGAGACACTTTAAATATTCCTCTTATAAAACTCAGAAAGTTGCTTAATTAACAGTATCAGATGCACTAGGGGGATAAGCAGCCCAGAGATACTAAATATTCTCTTATAAACTTAGAAAATTGCTACAATAACAGGATCTGTGCTAGCATACCAGTTTTAAGGATAGGGAAATACTTGCCTAACCATTAACCTTAACCATTAACATTAACCTTAACCATTGCAGCTAAAACAGTCACTTACCTCTACCTATGTAAACAGCACCAGCAGCTTAATACAATCCACGGCACAAACGATGATCCAGCAGGCAGCAAAATAAACATCAGCCTTCTGACCGGTCTCACTCCACCAAAGCAGCAGCAAGTATGGTCCCTGAATCTCAAGTCCGTTCAGCTCACTAACTCCTCTCCTAGCAGGCTGGCTTCCAAGTCCCGAAGTCTTCACCACAGCCGCTCCTTCCTTTTCCCCGATGCCGAAGTTCCTGGTCTTCAGAGTTCTTCCTTCCAAGTTGTTGTTGCAAGCAACTTGCAAAAAGTAAAATCGCTGATTCCTGGAAGCCTTTTCAAGCCATTATTTTAGCGTGAAAAGGCATCCTGGAATGTGATTGGCCTGTATTGGGGAGCTCTCATTGGTTCCAGTTACCCTGAGAAGCTTACTTGATTGGCTCATAGACCACATTCAAAACTGGCTGTAAATGCAGTCTATGAGCCAATCAAAAACTGTGGAGCACAGCCAACGCTGTGTAATGTGGAAGGGCAGCACAGTTATGCATTGGTTTGTATACCGCAATGCCGATTGGCAGTAATTGCGGTATACAAACCAATCAGAATTTGTGTCGTGGAGCCACAGCTGTTCAATACAGAACAGTGGAACAGTGGCTTCGCTCGTCATTAAATGCGGAGCGTTCCACATAATCCGGAGAACTTGGATGCTCAGGTCCCACATACCTTGCACTTTTATCCCTCCTGAAACTGCTCCCCAAGCAAAGTCCAAGGCATCTCTGGTGACTGACTGCCTTTTAGCATGAAGGAAAAGGGAGACTTGGATTTAGGGATATACGTTGTCTCCACCAAATGATTCTCCTTCTGACAAACCCCAGCAATGGGATCTGAAAAGACAAAAGGTGTTTATGCGGGAAATAAACAGATTTCAGATACCACTGTATCTTTCTCATGGAATCTTGCCAGGCATATCAAAAGAATCATAGATACCACAAAGGCTATGGCAGAGAACTGATAATGTGATCCAGACACACAAAATCTTAAGAAGCATCTGAGGGGGTGTGGCCAGGATGCTGACAGGCTAGCACCACAGTTTTCTTCCTCTGCTACTCTACTTCTATTTCTGACAGGAAATTTTACTTTTATAATATCCTAAACTATTTTTTGAACAAAATCAGTTACCTGATACTACATATAAGAATATTATTAAAAAAATTCTAAATATTTTATTTTTTTCCTGCCATACTATTCATTTGAAAGGTCTGTACCAGTAGCTGTGAAATTAGTCATTCAAGGACAATTTCTCAGGAGTAGCCTTTAAAGAAAGAATTCCAATCTGTTCTTTTCAAGACACAAGAACTTTCTTTAAAATGGGCAGAATGGATAACAAACTTGACAGCTTTGCAGAAAAATGTAACAAACAGATGTAACAGATACATATGGTTTTAAAACAGAAAACTTAAATATTTGGAATGGAAGATGCCCTTAATGACCCAGAAGGCAGAGCATCTGAAGATGAAAACAACATTGAATGTCTACTGTGACAGAATACTTTATTACTAAACAAAACTGATGATTTGGAGAACAGATCCAGGAGAAACAACATTCATATTTTGGACTGCCTAAAAAAAGGAGAAATATGGTCAATATTCTTACTGCCTGACTTCCTAGGACTCAATTTATCTCTAGCTATGTTGCATGGTATAGAAACAGCATATAGGTCTCTTACTTCATCAAAAAAAAACTCTTCACTGGGATCAGTTATTGTTAAGTTCTTCTAATCTCAGGACAAGGAGCTAATACATAAAACAACCTGGTCCAAATCTCCTATTAAACTAGATGACAAACTAATAAGATTTGATAATGACCAAAATGTTTTTGCCTCTTATAAAAGAACTTAAGAAAAGACAGTTTAAGGTGCATTTGCTCTTTCCTGACGGGCTCAGAATATTCCTTCCTTATAAAATTAGACTCTTTGAAGAACCAGACTCCACCCTGCCATTTCTAAAATCAAAAAAACTTCTACACCAAACTAAAGATACGGACTGAAACAATAGTACTTTGAAGAGACACACACAAGTAAATACCTGGAAATCCAATGAGAAGAAAAAGAAACTAAAGGTCAAATAACTCTTAGTTTTAGTATAACATTGATGTTAACTGTTTTAATAACAAAATTATTTTTCCATGACAAAGTTTACCAATTCAGTTATGGGAGATACATGTAAAGGAAGGACACAATGATTCACTTCTGTATAAGGTACATAAATGTCAGTTTTTCTTCTTCTATATGTACTGCTAAGCTAATATTCTATATTTTATTTTCCATATTAAATATAAGCCTTAGCCTACTAAGTATTGAGAAATTAACTTGAACTAATAATAAGCTTACTTTACATATATATCCTGGTTTCCTTTCTTCGCATATGTGTTACATAAATCCTAAAGTGATAGTTCATGATAACATAACATAATAGCAAGTTGCACACAGTACATTAAATAAGTACAGTGGATATAAAAAGTGCCCACACCCCTGTTAAAAGGCCAGGTTTTTGTGATATAAAAAACGACACCACAGTAAATAATTTCAAAACTTTTCCCACCTTTAATATGACTTATAACCTATACAATTCAATTGAAAAACAAATAAATATATTAGGGGAAAAATATAAAACAATAAAAAGTGTACAATACACTGGTTGCATAAGTGTGCACAGCCTTAAACTAATACTTTGTTAAAGCACCTTTTGATTTAATTGCAGCATTCAGTCTCCTTGGATAGGAGTCTATCAGCATGGCACATCTTGACTTGGCAATATCTGCCCACTCTTCCTTGCAAAAGCACTCCAAATCTGTTAGACTGCAAGGGCATCCCTGTGCACAGCCTTTTTCAGGTCACCCCACAGATTTTCTATTGGATTTCAGTCTGGGCTCTGGCTGGGCCATTCCAATACTTTAATTTTCTTCTGGTGAAGCCATTCTTTTGTTGATTTCGATGTATGCTTGGGGTCATTGTCATGTTGAAAGGTGAAATTCTTTTCATCTTCAGTTTTCTAGCAGATGCCTGAAGGTTTTGGGCCAAAAGTGACTGGTATTTGGAACTATTCATAATTCCCTCCACCTTGACTTAAGCCCCAGTTCCAGCAGAAGAAAAACAACCCCAAAGCATGATACTACCACCACCATGGTTCACAGTGGGGATGGTGTTCTTTTGGTAATGCAAAGTGTTGTTTTTGCGCCAAACGTACCTTTTGGAATTGTGGCCAAAAAGTTCAACCTTGGTCTCATCACACCATAAAACATTTTTCCACATGTTTTTGGGAGTCTTGATGTATTGTTTTGCAAATTTTAGCTTGGCCTGGATGTTTTTCTGTGTAAGAAAAAGCTTCCATATTACAACCCTACCCCATAGTCCAGACATATGGAGAATATGGGAGATTGTTGTCACATGTAATACACAACCAGTACTTGCCAGATATTCCTGCAGCTCCTTCAGTGTTGCTGTAGGTTTCTTGGCAGCCTCCCTGACCAGTTTTCATCTTGTCTTTTCATCAATTTTGGAGGGATGTCCAGTTCTTTCCAAAGTCACTATTGTACTATATTTTCTACACTCTTTGATGACTGTCTTCACTGTGTTCTATGGTATATCCAATGCTGTGG
The DNA here is from genome assembly GCF_019279795.1 of Protopterus annectens. NCBI lineage: Eukaryota > Metazoa > Chordata > Ceratodontiformes > Protopteridae > Protopterus > Protopterus annectens. The sequence goes on along the minus strand of NC_056749.1, from coordinate 676,306,356 downwards.
AAATGTTTTTGAACCCTTCTCCTGACTGATACATTTTGACAATGAGATCCCTTTGATGCTTTGTAAGCTCTCTGTGAGCCATGGCTTTTCCTGTAGCAGGCAACTGAGTAAATGTCAGGAAAATCCTACTAGGACAACTGAACTTTATTTGGGGTTAATCAGTTTCTCTTTAATTGATGGCAGGTGTGTACCCAAGAAGAGTGAATGCTGTAATTAAATCAAAAGGTGCTTCAACAAAGTATTAGTTTAAGGGTGTGCACACTTATGCAACCAGCTTATTGCATGTTTTTTTATTTTTTATAGTTTTTCCCCTAACAGATTTGTTTGTTTTTCAATTGTCACATTAAAGATGGGAAAAGTTTTGAAATGATTTATTATGGTCTCATTTTTTATATCACAAAAACCTGGCATTTTAACATCAATGTGTACACTTTATATCCACTGTATGTTGTAAATGGACCGAATGCTATGTTGCTGTTAACTTTTAGCTCTTAATTCACACATCATGGTTGATTGCAATATATGAGGTGTATGTATAAGATCAGGATGTGCTTTCTGTAAGAGATATCAGACTGTTATGCTGTTTATGAGTGGGGCAGCGGATAGCATTGCCACCTCACAGCAAGAGGTTCTCCGGTTCAATCCTCGGCTGGGGTGCCTTCTGTGCGGAGTCTGCATGTCCTCCCTGTGGTCACGTGGGTTTCCTCCCACATCCCAAAGACATGCTGTAGGTGGATTGGACACTCTAAATTGGCACTAGGTGTGAGTGTGTGCATGTGTGTGCCTTCTGTGGAAGGTTGGGTGCCGGGCTGGCAACTCGACACTGTAAAACTCCACTGCCAATCATAAGCTGACAGGTGATCCGCTGTGGTGACCCCTAACTGGGAAAAGGCGAAAGAAGAAGAAGATGCTGTTTATGAGTGCTTCTTTACTAACAGAGTGATAAAATGGTGGGTGTATTCAGTGTGTATGAAGCTGTTTTTTTTTTCTTTTTTTTCCCTACTTCTTTCTTTTTTATTATTTTTTTTTCTTATGTAGTCTTGTCTGTGATGTCTGGTGCTGGTTTATTCATTGGGGAGAGGTTAGGAGAAGAGAAATACAGCAGTGAACACAATGTGTTTTAACACTGGGTTTCATTTTGAAATCTGTCAGTTATTCTTTTACCCCCCCCCCGCTAGGATAGCTAAAACAAAAAAAAATAACAAAAAAGAAAGAGGGAAAGAGTGTGCCAAATAGCTATAACAAAAATAAAATGATAACAAGAAGTGTTGCAGCATAGGTTCCTAAACAGCAGGGAATGGGTTTGTTTTAACCACTTATACAGCCTTCTTTCTGAGTGTAACACAAATGAAAGTTGCTTACTGACAGTGGCGTTTCCCTCTCACAGAGCAGGTTCTAATAGAATGTTTTTTTCCTGCCCTTTTCTCTCAGGAGACAATTTACATAGAGCTCTTGTGTGTGTGCACACGTGTGTGTGTGAGCAATACATGATAAAACATTTCTTTATGCTTGATTTTAATACACAAATTAAGTGCAAAATAATAACAAGGTGTTAATTAATTTGCACTGTCTGTTGCATTTACCTCAAAATCACTATTTTAACACTTGTAAAACCTGTATTTCTCTCTTTAAGTTATATAATATATTTTATAGTACTGTGGCACCATACACTATATCGAATTCATTTCTTCAATTCAACTTTTATCCTAAGATGTTATATTATTCAAATTACATTCTGTTCCATTAATTTAAAGAAGGCAGGATGATCTTGTTTATGTCTGTTGATATCAGCCCCTTGCTTGGTTGACTTGTTCTGTTATGTGGTCAACAGATATGCATATGTCAATGGTTGTGGTGGTGATCTGTGTTGGTTTCTGTGTGTATGTGCATTTTGAGCAAGAAGTGAGGAGCTCAAATACATGGCAATATTAGAAGCTCATGCTCTGAAAGTTAATTGAATGTCTGACATATAGTAAAGGAGGGACTAATATGAAAGTAATAGCATATTTTTCACAACGTCAGACAAAATTACACAGCCATTTTGATAAGCTGGGAATTTGTGTCTCTTAAAAAGACTGTAGTGGGTATGTTGCCAACCATATGTTATCCCTCAGAACAAATACAATTCTGAGAACATACTATTAGTTATTTTAGACATCACAGGTACTCTTCTATTATTTTATATTTTATAGTATGATTTACTGAATATTTATTATTTATTTATTTATTTTACATTAGTAAACCGGGATAGTCCGACTGGACACATGTCCATTTTCAGCAGAGACCTGGGTAGAAAAGCCCCAAATTTCATGCTACATACATATATACATATAAATCAGACATGTTTTGAAAGATAATTGTATATGCAAGTCGTCACAAACAAAGATTTTTAGAGAGGTTTATTTGTTCTTTGAACTATCATATGTGTCTGCCATAATATCCAAGCATGTACAGTTTTGTAGTCAGAACTGAGTTTAAATAGTTAACTAGTTAGTCACATTATCAATAATATATAATAGCATATTAGTAACACAGCATGATTGTCATAAATAATGTTATAAGTATTATCTGTTATCTGTGTTAATCTTTTTTCTCAGAAGTGAAAAAAATTATTGGATTTATAACACTATATAGGCTCTTATAAATAGAATAGAACCAAATGACTACAATATCTACTATACCTTACGTTTTACAGCAGGCAAATGAGTATTTATAATCTGAACATTATGTATAGACTAACTGCTTTTAATTTTGTTAAATAAGTTAGACCTTTCATATACATACCTTTCAACAGATTTTCACAAAATGTCCAGATTTTTGCCTCATAATTTTTGATCTGTTTTCATAAAATTATGTTTTTTTTTTGGCAAATTAGTGGCAAATCATTAAAGACTGAAATTAGAAAATAATGACAGACATTTGACTTTCAGACTTTATACCCTTCAGAAAATTCACGCCAATGTAAAACCTGTTATTCTATCAACTTTTTAAGTTTTTAAGAGCAATACTTAAAATGTGTCCCTATTTTTGGGCCTTTATCCCACTTGTTACTTTGTCAAGATGTCTTGCTCTAAGAGGTTAAGAGGTATGTTGGTATATCATAACCTTAGAAGCTAGATAACTATTTTTGAATAGGTGGTAGTGTTTGAATAGGATTGCTATTCAAACCAGGAGCTTTAAACTCCATGAGTGGGGGGGGGACAGTGCATGTACAGTAGTTTACTAATTATTTTTTTTAATGTCTACTATTCTTGATATAAAGTTAACAATCTCAATTATCTTATATCTATGAGTAAGCAGTTCACTATATATAATAATAGTTTTTTAGTGCCATATTATTTACAAATTTATGAAGGTATTATATGAAATATTTATTTATTTTTTTCCTATTTCGGTAACATGGCCAACTTGAAATGCATATCAATTAATAGCAATGGATTTAAATAATGGTTGTAAAAGGGATAGTTCATACCTTTTTTTTAAATATTTCATTCCCAAGTTATCTTTTTACAGGAAAAACATTACATCTAATTTAACAGCAATGACTATATTTAAAGACCAAAACCTGTTATACTAGTATCAATTACTAGACAATGGGAAGTTACAAAATGTTGACCATATCATTAAGGTTGAGTTAAGTAAAGATATGTGGCTAGAAATTCAAAATTGTAGACAATTAGTTGAACATAAGATTAATCTAATGCAGCCAATAGTTAGACATTCTTTCCCTACATTCATTTATTAACTCATTATTCTAATGCACCAGAATATAATTGGAAAGGGACTTTTATCTAAAATATATAAGGTACTTAAAGGAGAACCACACCCAAAAACTGAAAAAAAAATTTTTTTTAGCCAATTTTGAACTTTTCTGCATTGCTAATGCCTCTGCATCAAAGTAAATGCTTACTAATATTTTCTAATTTGTTATACCCCAAAAATGATCTGAAGGAGCCTGCCATGGCTTTTCCCGGTTAGGGGTCGCCACAGCGGAACTCCGGTCAGCTAATGATTGGCAGTAGATTTTTACAGTTAATGGCTTCACTTTCCTCATGTCATGCTAGAGGGACAGAAAGAAATCCTTATGATGAGGGGATCATTTACTGTATTTATTTATTTATTTAGTTATTTATTTATTTATTTACATTTGTTGACTGGGAGTGTCCGACTGGATGTAGGTCCATTTTCAGTGGAGGCCCAGGGAGAAAAGCTCCACAGTTAAAATAAACAGACAGTAGTTACATTGGATTACATAGCGATTAACAATTTGATTAGCATAGCAATTAATTACAAACATATTTACAGATGAAGAACATAACATCAGTAGACAACTAGAATCTTTATCTGTGAAGTACATAACAGACATTAACAAATGCTACAATAAGAAGTTCCTGCTGTATAATAAGTACTAGGCTTATGAGCATCTGAGCTTGCTATAATCAAGGTAGTTAGTGGGGTGGAAAAAGAAAGGTAGTGGTTGGATTGGGTGGGTGATATTAGAGTGGGAGTTGCAAGGGCATAGCCAGCATGTTTTTTAGGTGCGCTTTTAGTAAAGTTTTGAAGTGGGTGCATGATGGTACGGAGGTAATTGTGGGTGGGAGGGAGTTCCATAATTTGGCTATGGCGCAAGAGAACAGTGCTTCACCAGCAGAGTTATTGGCTTTAGTGATCTGCAAGTGATTTTTGTTGCTGGATCTTAGTGGTCTGGTGGTGCGATAGGGTTGGAGTAGATTCTGGAGGGATGGGACATTTAGTGGATTGTTTACTAGTTTATGGGCGAGTGAGAGTTGATACCATTGAAGGAGGTGTAGCTTTAGAAAACTGTAGTTTTCTCTCTCGTCAGTTGACGACATTGCTGTGACTGCTTACTTTTCACTGTCAGCATCAATCTGCATTTTTAATTACTGTGCTTCCTTTGATGTTCATTATGACAGGCTTGAAAATGTAGATGAGTCAATTGTCATTTTCAAAGTAACAACTGTAGTTCAGAGTTCAAGTGTGAGAAATCTGACCCCTGTGATTTATAACTGTCACTTGACCTGAGATGGTTTGTGTTTCATTCACAGTTTTAATTATTACAGCTAGAATTAAAGTCTGTGATGTTACTCTTCCTTCCCCAACTCCAGAAGAATGTATTTTTACAGCAATTACAGTGCAGAAAGATGCTAAATGAAATAGTGAAATAAAGTAAGAAGAGTCAGATGAACATATCTGCTTGGGTTCTTTCTTTGTGCCACTGAATTTTATTAAAGGAAAAGACATTCGCATCTGAAAATTAAGCTTGAAGGCCCTGACTTTGTTCAGACTCCAGGTTACACTATTTATCTGAGATGTGAAACTGGCAATCTGTAATTGATAAGGCACACTTAAATGTCATTGTTTTCTTAATGGCTCTGTCGCTGGGATACGTGACAAACTAAATACTATGTCATTCTTAGTAGCTGTTATGCTGTAACAGATGACACAAATGCAGGAAAGAAAGGCAATCATCATTATTAAATGACATTTTTCTGTATGAGAAGTGTTTAGTGTTGGATTACAGGGATGGAAAGCACTTTCTGGAAAAAAAAACTTAACTTTTTGGTTGAATTCTCCTTTAAGAAATCAACAGTATGTCACAGAGAAAGCTAGTGGAATTATTTTAGGCTTGTTAATAATAATTCCCCAAGTGAAGATGATAAAAAAACAATCCTCCAAATCTTCAAAGCAAACTACTCCATTACTAAGGTGGAAGATATTCTCTTGGAAGTTCTTACATAGACCCTTTATCACATCACATAAGTGAGTGGGCATGCCTTCGTTGAAGGTTGTGCGTCAGAGCTGGCAACTCGGTACGTAAAAATCTACTGCCAATCATTAGCGGACCGGAGTTCCACTGTGGCGACCCCTAACTGGGAAAAGCCGAAAGACACAACAACAACAACAACATAAAGATGAAATGATGTTTAATAAAGACACAGGATGATAGAGATGTAAACTAAATGTTAAAGCTGACTGGCAGCATATGTTTTCCTACTGTATAAAACTTAAAACATATTGGGATAATATGAATTCTCTCTTACAGTACATTTTAATGATAAATTTATGCTGACCAAATCTTTTATTTTATTACTACACTTATTCCCACTGGTGTCATGGAAATAAATTCCCTCTTTTATGGAATATCTTAACATCAGCAAGAAAAGTCATCACCAAGAACTGGAAGAATCAGACGACTATTACTATGAAGGAATTTGCACACTTGGTAACTGAAGTCTGTCATCTTCAACTTATCACGATCAGGACAAGAACATCTAGAATCACCTCCTCATATAATATATGGTTGAAATTCAAAGAACTGTTGGATAAACAGACTTTAATAATAACAACTACTCATCACATTTCTTTTTCTGTTTAAAAAGCTTTGCTTTATAGTAGACACCATTGCAAATAGTTATTTCAGTTGTTTATTATTGTTCTTTTAGATATGTATATTTGTTTTATAATATTTCTATCATATATCTGTTTTGTTAAAATTTTAACTAAAACAATTGAGAGAAGAAGCATCTGAGGTCTGTATGAATAGGGGTGTGATGAGTATCTTTTAAATCTAATGTTACAAGGAAAGTTAAATGAGGAAGAAGATGTTAACAGGTTGTAAAGTGACATCATTTTGAATTTGGGCACTATCATAAACAGGTTAAGGAACGAAAGACCCAGACCTGGTCTCCAAGCGTTTTCTTTTTTTCTTTGGGACTAAAACATCCTTAAATAAAAGCCATTTCCCACCTGGGAAGTAGGAGTAAGCTGCATCAGCCCCTGAGATAGTGGGTGGGGCAGTGGTAGAAAGGATAGTGTTGTGTTGTCATCTCACAGCAAGAGATTCTCCGGTTCAATTCTCACCTGGGTGCTTTCTGTACAGAGCCTGCATGTCCACCTTGCATTTGTGTGGGTTAACTCTGGTTGCTCTGGTTCCCTCCTACATTCCAAAGACACGCATCTGGAGTGTTTCTCCCCAGGTCTTCACTGAAAATGGGTTCTGTCCCAGTTGGACTTTATCGGCAAACAAATGTTAAATAAATAAATAATGAAAAACAGATGGAAATAAAAGAGTCTGGTCTAGTGGGTGAGAAATTACCCACTGGAAAAAATAATTTCCTCCTGTTCCATCTGTAGTGTTGATGAATGATCATCAGAACCCAACCCTTCTGCTCTTTTGGCTGTTCCCGTTAGGGGTCGCCACAGTGGATCATCTGTTTCCATTTCTTCCTGTCCTCTGCATATTGCTCTGTCACACCAACCACCTGCATGCCCTCTCTCACCACATCCATAAACCTTATTTTAGGCCTTCCTCTTTTCCTGTTACCTGGCAGCTCCATCCTTAGCATCCTTTTCCCAATATACCCAGCATCCCTCCTCAGCAGATGTCCAAACCAATGCAATCTCGCCTCTCTGACTTTGCCACCAAACCGTCCAACCTGAGCTGACTCTCTAATATACTGATTCCTAATCCTGTCCATCCTTGTCACACCCAGAGCAAATCTTAACATCTTTAACTCTGCCACTTCCAGCTCTGATTCCTGCCTTTTTGTCAATGCCACCGTCTCCAACCCATACAACATAGCTGGTCTCACTACTCTCTTGTAGACCTTCCCTTTCACTCTTACTGGTACCCGTCTGTCACAAATTACTCCTGACACTCTTCTCCACCCATTCCACCCTGCTTGTACTCTCTTCTTCACCTCTCTTCCACACTCACCATTACTCTGAACTGTTGATCCCAAGTATTTAAACTCATACACGTTTGCCACCTCTACTCCCTGCATCCTCACCATTCCTCTATCCTTCCTCTCATTTACACACACATATTTTGTCTCTGTCCTGCTGACCTTCATTCCTCTCCTCTCTAGAGCATATCTCCACCTCTCCAGGGTCTCCTCAACCTGGTCCCTACTCTCACAACAGATCACAATGTCATCTACAAACATCATAGTCCATGGGGCCTCCTGTCTGTCAACCTGTCCATCACCATTGCAAGGAAAGGGCTCAGAGCTGATCCTTGATGCAATCCCACTTCCACCTTAAACGCATCTGTCACTCCCACTGCAGACTTCACCACTGTCACACTACCCTTGTACATATCCAGTACCATTCTTACATACTTCTCTGCCACTCCATCAACCCATTTGTTTGAAACTATCTGTTGCCAAAGAGGATAAAAATGGAGATTCAGGCTTTCTGGAACAAAAAAGGAGCTGCTGGGATAGGGTGGGAGAACAACATCTCTTAAACAGTCGTTCTGACTTATCGGATTGTCCTTAGCTGCTGGGATAGGGTGGGAGAACAACATCTCCTAAACAGTCGTTCTGACTTATCGGATTGTCCTTAGCTGCTGGGATAGGGTAGCAGAACAACATCTCTTAATCAGTCGTTCTGACTTATTGGATTGTCCTTAGCTGCTGGGATAGGGTGGGAGAACAACATCTCTTAATCAGTCGTTCTGACTTACCGGATTGTCCTTAGCTGTTGGGATAGGGTGGGAGAACAACATATCTTAATCAGTCGTTCTGACTTATCGGATTGTCCTTAGCTGCTGGGATAGGGTGGGAGAACAACATCTCTTAATCAGTCGTTCTGACTTATCGGATTGTCCTTAGCTGCTGGGATAGGGTGGGAGAACAACATCTCTTAATCAGTCGTTCTGACTTATTGGATTGTCCTTGGCTCTGGAAGATTACAGAATTCTTCTTGGCTCCACCTTTCAAATTCTTCTTAAATGTCTGTTTGTCTTTACTTTGTTTATACTGTTTATTTTGTTTCTTACCAAAACTGGATGAGTAGTTAGAAAATCCAATGGAAAACTTCCCTGTATCAGCTTACCTCTTTCATCACACTTTTTTTCCCAAACGTTTTATTAAATTTTCCATGAAAAAAAGAGATAAATTGACAAAAGTATTCTCATTCTAAAACAAATATTAACTAAGAAACAGAAAACTATTTACAGTATGTACGTAGGCCTGAAGTAGAAATGCAGATCACAAGTAAAAATAAAGAAGTACGCTTAATGTAAATATCAATTCAGAAAGAGTTATTGTCCATTTGTAGAGCCTCTATCCAAGGATTATTAACAAATGTCTTTGGAAAGATTCTATGTTCTTTATTCTTAGTTTTCTTGATTGCCAGATATTTTACTAAAGACAAGAAATCTTTGGCAGTAGGTGAGCAATTAAATTTCCATCTTCTGGTGATGAATTTTCTGGCGACAGCAAGTACTGACCACAATAAATATGAGTTGTTCTTGTTCAGAGAGTACCTTCATTTACATTGAAAATAACTAATGATTTGGACATTGAGAAGGAATCAGTGAATAAGGCTTTGAGAAAATCATCTATACTGTTTCAATAACCTTTTAACTTAGCACAATCATAAAAAGTATGTACCCAATCAGCTTTAGTATGTTCTGTACATCTCCAGCAAGATGCGTTGGAGTTATTATTAAATCTGACCATTTTATTTGGTGTTAGAACTGTCGTATGAAGATATTTCCGGGTGAAAATACTCGGGTACCAAGAACATGAAGTATGATTGATTGTTTTTTTGTCATATGAGAAATTAGAAGAATAACCTTTAAATATAACATTCCAGTATTTCTGAGTTATGCTAGTCTTATAAACAAATAACATATTATATAGTTTTGAAATAATATTGTCTGTGGTAAAGTTGCTGTATTAAATTTCACACATGAAAGTTATCATCTTTGGCCTTTCCTGGTAAGATGAATGTTTAAGCATTCTGCATGAATCTTGAAAGTAATTTAAGATACTTTGTAGAATTAACCAATTCTAAGGAAGCATGTCACACTCTTTTATAATAATTTGATAATCTAGAACTTTAACATCATTTATGCATTGATGCCAGCATATAAAATTCTTAGCTTCCCAGCGATCTAGAACATTAAGATGTATTTTATCAGGACAGGAAATATTTCTTGTAATTTCAAGGGGGGTTAATAGCTTAAACCAAGTACTAATATCTGCATTAAAGTTAACAAGTTTTCTAAAAAAGTTAAAAAAGTGATTTAATGAATTTAATTTTGTGAGCTTAGCAATATTATGTTGAATAAAGTGCCATAAGTAGTAACAGAACTCATTAGAATAATTATTAAGTGGAAGTTTGGCTAAGGATGAATTTTCATTAATTAGTAAGGTAAGGTGTAGTAGTTTGCAGCGAGAGTGATCATAGGAAGTTACTAGACTATTGGCCCCGAGGTGCTTATAGGTCTAGCTGAAAGTTTAGCCCATGTTTAGACAAGTCAGCACCCAAAGCCCCTGTCCAGCAGGGACACAGGTGGAATCCCAGGGGTGTATTTTCTGCTTCCCATACAGTTATCCAGGTTGCACTTAAAAAGGGATAATGAGGTACTCTGACATGGAGGGGGAGTCTATTCCACAGATGGGGGAGTCTCTGGGACACAAATCTGTCCTATCAACAAGTTCTATTAATAACACAGACCAGGTTGAGGACACACATATGGTTTGCTTGAGTGGACCTTGTCTTGCAGATATGCAGCAGTCCCATCAAGGCGGGGTCTGAGATTGCTTTGTATGCCAGACAGAGGTCACCTCTGAGGAGTTTGTATGAAACTGAGTAGAGGGACAAGGCTTTTAGCCTATCTGTGTAGGGTAGATGTTTTAGGCCCTGGATTCTCCTGGCGAGGAACCTCTGTGGTCTCTCTAGCTGCTGCATTTGCTTTGTGAGGTACATGCCGAAGGGGGCACTGTAGTCAATAATTGGCCTTGTAAGGGAAGAATACAGGGATGTTATGACCTCTTTGTCCCTGGATGAGATACCCTTACTTATGAGGTGGGCCATGCAGAAACTTTCTGTACAATGGAAGCAACATGGTGGTCAAAAGTCAGGTTGCTATCAATCTGGGTGCACAAATACCTCACTACTGATTGCGTACTTAGAACGTTGTTATTAATGTGATAATATGTGGGGATATCACTCTCCCCAAAGGGGATAATTATGCATATTTTGGCATTTAGCTTGAGGCCATGTTTCTGGCACCAGTCATTTGTTTGGGTGAGACCCTCTTGGAGGACATCCACATCACTTGGAGAATTGATGACCGTGGCCAGCTTGCAGTCATCTGCAAACTTGGTCAGCCATAGCCAACTGGTTTTAGCCTGTACCTCAGAGAAGTATATCCTGAATAACAGAGGCCAAGAGGACCGATCCCTGGGGTGTGCAGCTCATTACAGGTCTACTGCTTGAGGTGGCTTCCCCTATTTTGATTAGGTGGGTTATATCAGTCAGCCAGTTTGCTACCCATCTGTATTGATGACTAGTTGAGAGAGTTTATCTATTATGTCTGAGTGGGGGGCATAATCTGGATTAATCCAGTTTAGAATAACCTTAAATATGGATGCATTAATGTATATTTCAATGTCAGGGAACTTGATTCCACCTTGTACCCAAGGCCTAATATGATGCAGAAAGGCAATTCTGTTTCTTTTGAGGAACCAGAGAAGTTTCATTAGTAATCTATTTATATCTTTGATATATTAAATTTTATAGGAACATTTAAGGACTAGAACTACATTGAGTATTTCTGGTGAAAGTGTCATTTTTCTTAATTGTAATTTGTCTTCAAATGTGATGATTTTATTCCAATTAGTTATGTACTTATTTATTAAGTTTATAATATTTTTATAGTTATATTCAATTGTATTCTCTAAGGATTTACATAATGTTATTCCTAAATAGTCAAGAGAATCTGAAAATGCACAGATTATATGATGAATATCTGACTATATATTTTTCTTCATATTTAAAAGCATATGTTTAGATTTTGATTTATTAAAATGTAGACCTGATGTCCTCTGAAAATGGTTCACCACAGAATATATTTACAGTAAAACGGACTGTGAACTGATTACTGTAAGTAAGATATCATCTGCCAAAAGCATTATCTTGGAGTTATACTGATTGTAAATATCTATACCTATGACTTTCAGGTTGTCATGAATAAGGGCAGCAAAATTTTCAATGGTTAATGCAAATAAAACAGAGGATAAGGGGCACACCTGGGTAGTGCCCTTGCTTATTTGAATAGATTCAGACGTAAAGGGGCCTAATTTAACATAAGCAATATTGATTTGGTATATATGTTTTATTAGAGAAATGAAAGAAAACGGAAAGTTAAAATAATGTAACACTTCAAACATATATCCCCAGTTGATGAAATCGAAGGTCTTTTCTAGGTCTAGACTAATCACTAGCTCTTCTTCATTTTCCTTGTTCAAATATTCAGTAAATGTTAAAATCCTTTTAATGTTATCATATGTATGTCTTTCATGTATGAATCTTTCTACAAATATGGACATGATTTTATAATCATTATTTAATAGTGAAAGAGGTCTATAACAGCTACAAAAATGAGGATCCTTGTTAGCTTGTATTACAGGTGAAATCAAGGACTATCTCCACGAAGGTGGTAGAATGCCCCGTGACTGAATTTCTAGTAAAGTTTTATGAAAGAATGACAATACAGATGTGGGGAACAATTTAAATATTTCAGTGATTATACCATGTTATCTGCGGTGGTGGTGCTGCGGTAGCGTTGTCGCCTCACAGTAAGACGTTGTCCTGTTCGATTCTCAGCTAAAGCGTCTTCTGTGTGGAGACATGCGTGAATGGGTGTACCTTTGTTGAAGGTTGTGCATCAGGGTTGGCAACTCGGCATGTAAAAATCTACTGCCAATCATTAGCAGACTGGAGTTCTGCTGTGGTGACCCCTAAGCCGAAAGACATAACAACAAGTGATTATACCATGTTCATCCTGGGAGCTTTGTTAGGCTTAAATATTTAAATTTTTTGTTTAATCTCCTCTAGTGAGATTTGTACTTCAAGGACTGTATCTAGATTCTCAGGAAACCTTAGCTGATTACGTAAAGGAATATCCAATTTAATCTGGTCATTAACTGAGTGATTGGAACCAAAGTGTTTAGAATAATGAAACTTGAAAGGCATCTAAAATGTCTCCTATGTCTGGCACAGTTTTACTGCAGCCTTCATGCTGTAGTTTAGTTATATAATTTGGGTTAATGTGTGTCTTGGCTCTCACTGACAGATTGTGTATATGTTTGAGGGATGATGCATAATAGTTTACTTTTATTTTTCCAGTGCCGAGTTAGTTTTATGGGATAGAATATCTGAATATTGCTTATTAAGCTGCTCAAAAATGTCTCACCTTATCTGGGGTAAATTGGATTAGATTTAATATTTGAGAGTTAAGATTAAATGTTTTAAGTTCAAGTCCCACTTGTTTGTTTGTTTTTTTTTTTTTTTGAACTAAGCTATTATTTTACCATAAAGACAGGCTCTAATAAGGTTAGTCTACAGAAAAATTTGTATCTCTAATGTGAGCCAAGGTTTAAAGTCATTAGTTTTGGTTGCATAGGCTGGGATTTTAGTTATAGGAATAAGTCTTTTATAATTAATAGAAAATTCAAGGAAGATAGTATCATGATCTGAGATGGAAGAATTGCAAAGGAGGAAATATTCAGTCTTAGATTATTAGAAACTAAAATTCTGTCTATTCTACTCTCTGTTTCAAATCTATAGTCTATATGAGAATATTTTAAAAAAGTGGGATCTTTAATAGTAAAAGTGTCAAGTAAATTAAGAGCCTCAACCCATTTTTTTTTCAAAAGTCTTGCTATAGGTGACAGCCTTAATGGATGATTATAGTGGTGTCAGTACTATGTTGTATACAGTTAACATCACCACCTATAATGAGATTATCTTTATATATATTATTAATGTGATCAAGATGTTTTTTAGCAGTTTTTACTCCCAAACCATGAATCCAATAAATATTGGCTAGAGTCCAGATTTGATTATTAAATTGTAGAGTAACCATGGTTGGAAGTCTTTCCTGGTCTTCATATTTATATAAAAATTGAGGAAGAATGGTGCTTTTTTCCATAAAATCATAACCCCTCTTGTTTTAGTTTTATAAGGGGAATGATCAAGGGTGATATAGTCACTAGGTGTCCAAATTTCCTTTTCAGAAAGCTTAAAATGTGTTTCTTGTAGGAAAACTACCTGGACTTTATCAACATTCAAATATTTTAGCAAGTTTCACCTCTTCCTTGGATTATTTAATCCATTGATGTTTAAAGACATTAGAGGTAGCATAATTGAGATTTAAGTAAGAGAAGGTAGGATGAAATTTGTGTAACTGCTATTATTATAATCCAATAACTTTTTCTCGTGGATATAGCAATGGACTTGTTTATGAGATGGTACCACATTAACAAAGAACTGCAGTTTGAAATTATGAAAGCATATAACATAACGTCAGACCTTTAGGAAAAAAAGAATTAGATGAATAATATAACTCACAAGTTAATCAAAGGATTTAAATGTACTATACACAAACATGGAATTTGAAGAATTCCTAGTCTGGTGGAAAGACAAAATTCCAACAGACTACTTTTGAGAATTTTCCCATCAATGCCAAGAAGCTCTAACAAGTCTTATAAGAGAGACAATTATGTAAAATAGAATATTCTAAAGGAAGTGATTATAGATTTAGACTCTAAAAACAAAAAGGAAATGAACAATCATAAGTTGTTTCATAAACTATTTCGTTTTAGGAATAGTTCTATTAGAACAAATTAGTTATAAGTTACTAAGGGTAATGAACTGGATACTATGTTAATAGTGTGAATGCCATCCTTAAATGCTGAATAAAAATTTGTATTTGTATTACAAGATGCAAAAATAAGACATGATACTATGACACTAAGTTCATATAGTATAGGCCAGTTGTAACAAACAGGGTCATGTAAAAGATGTTCCTGATTTCTATTAATCCCGCATTAAAATGACTTCAAATAAGATGCAATACAGTAAGCTACCTGCTTAGTGTCCTTAGTTATTTGAATAGATTCAGATGTAAAGGGGCTTAATTTAACAAACTAAATTGCTTTGGTGTATATTTTTTATTAGAGAAATGATTCCAGTCACTCAGTTAATGACCACATTAAATTGGATATTCCTTCACTTAATCAGCTTAAGTTCCCTGAGACAAAGCTAAGAAACTACTGAACAATGAACGAGAAAATCCAATATACCTCATGACTTGACTGTAAAGTAATTTGACTTATAAAACACAGAACATCATACAAAACTATAATCATTTGTCTTCAGCGTGCTGCTAATAGTTGAATAAATAAAAATGTAAAAACCTGCTTAACGACAAGATAGTGGTGAAGGCTACTTTAACTATCACCAGTAGAGCACGGATTATGGGCTATATAATAGTAAAATGCTCATCAGATTAATATTTCCTCTGGAATGAGAAGCAATCACTTCAAATAAAAATGAAAGTTCATTAACAATTATTATACATTCCAATTACACTATTAAATACACTGTGCACATAAGACACAATAGTCCATATTATTAACAGATATGTAATATTCATTCAAATATATTGTAAAATAATGCTAGTCTTCCAAAAACTTAAAGTACTAACTATTTCAGCAGGATATCATTGCAGCATGTCTTATTTCATAAGGCTTAATAAAAGGAAATAAATACATACATCTTCCATCTGAATCAGTGACAGAGTATATTAGTGTTATATGCCCCTGTGTATAGCTGTGCTTTCAGTAATCAGAACTAAGTGGTTCCTGCAGTTACAGAACTATAACAGTGTTAGTCAAGTTTGTGAAACTCTAAAATTGCTGCAACTACACTTTAAGTGCAATTCTGATGGAAAATCTACAGCAGCTGCAATCATTAGCTAGTGAAATCTACATTTATAAATTAAAAAGAATGAAAAGATGCATAAATGTGGTAAAATAAAATGAACATCTCTGAGTGACAAATACATTTATTAATCCATCATTGTTAATAAAGGCTAAAACATTGCTAACTTCTCTATACAATAAAGATGTTCATCTCATTAATTAAAACATTGTCATAAACAACTGTGCTGATTTAAAAAAAAAAAGTAGATATAAATGACCATCACCACTTACTTCTTGTAAAATCAAAAGCCATGACAGCTTGCTGCAGCATCAAGAACAGGTAAAATTATTGCAGCTCAAAGAATAATCTTTTTAAAATAATTATCTACTAATAACTTTTTAAAATAATTATGTATTAATATTATTAAATCGCTGTAGAATCTGCTGACAAGCAGAACAGACTAAGAAAGGGTGAACAGATGCGTAACAGTGAAAAAACTTCCTGTGTAACAGTATGTGGGACGGATCGAAGACTCAGCACATTACAAGGAAGATAATTCACTGTTAAAAATGGCCCAAGACTTTTATTCTAGGTAAGCAAAGCTTTATTCTGGTTAAAAAAAAACATTCTAATGAGCAGACTGAAGTATAAACAGTTGGAAACAGCTATAAAAAAGTTCTAAAAAGGTCATTGCGATCATCCTCAGCCATTTTCAAGTGAAAAAAAATGGCCGCAAAGGTAAAGCACTATTACTAATTACAGAGAATGTAGTTTGAAGGGAAATAGACTATTAATAAAGTTTTAAGTTTAAAACTAAACAAAAATGATATACAAGTTAAAAAACACTGTATAAAAGAAGAAGCACATTTTAAAAAATATTTGTACACTCTAAAAGCACAATTAATAGCATCTTGTATAGGTGAATGTGCAAAACCCAATACTGACAAGGTTTAAAAGAACACAAAAAATCAATTACCTGTAATACTTGATGAATAATTGATTAAGTGAAGGAGTTTGGAATTTATTTTATTTATTTATTTTTTTGTAGTGGAAATTGCTGAGACATTCAGTGCCCCTGAGCTGTCTGAACTTTAAAGTGAGAGAAGAAATAGTATAAGGCATACAGTATTTGGAAGTAGATGCTTTGAGAGATTTTGAAGTATTAGCAGATGTGATGTCAGTTTTCTCTTCCTTCTTTTTCATCTCTGTCCAGCAATTCTTTTCTGATGTTCTTTTGAGTGTTGGTGATGTCCAATCCATATCTTCAGGAATAGGGATAATATCATTGTTTTTATAAAGGAAGAGACTTCGTCCAAGTTGTTACAAGTTCTTACTTCATCAGAAAGGTGTATTTTAATCCGAGCTGGGTTGATGATTTGTGCTTTAATGTTGTTTTAAGTAGTTTGACAAGGGGCCAGCACTTCTTTCTCATGTCCAAAACTCTTACAGAGTGCTCATTACCAAATCTTATTTGGCTCTGTTTAAATTTTAATGGTGCTTTCCTCCTGGCTGATTTAAGAACAAGTTATTTGTCAATATATGAAAGAAATGTTACCACACTAGATCTAGGTGGTGATGATGCTGATGAGGAAGCTGGCTTCCCAATGGGTCTGTGAGCCCTTTGATGCTGATGAGGAAGCTGGCTTCCCAATGGGTCTGTGAGCCCTTTCTATGCCATAAGAAAGTCCTTCCTGAAGGCCTAAAATTTTAGAAATCTATTTATTTAAAAAGGCGACACTGTCATCTCCCTCAGATTTCTCAGGAAGTCCAAAAATTCTGACATTGCACCTTCTTTCTCTATTCTCTGGGTCATCCAGTTTATTTTCTAACCATGCATTTTGTTTCAAAAGAAAGTCAGTTTGGAGTTCTTCCTTAAGCTTGTCATCAATGTTGGATAATGCAGTTTCCATATCAGAAATTTTGATTTGATGCTGTTGTAGTAATTCCTTAAAGACTTCTGTTTGATTGAGACAATTATCCTTAAGGTTTTCTAAGTTTAGCTGGAAACCATCCATTTTTAGAGAGAGTTCCTACAGGGTGGATGTCATCAACTGCATGTCTTTTCTCAAGGCAGTGTCAGAATAAGATTGTTTACATGGGCTCATATCTGTGATGAAAAACTCTCCAGTAGATTTGACACAGAAGATATTCAGAAAGCTTAGGAGAGAAATTAGAGGAAAGAAAAATACTTGCAGAAAAATATGTCAAAAGCTTCAAATGCAAATTAGAATTCATTAATACAAGAGATCCATGAAAAACCTTACATAAACAAATAAACTTTGGGCCATCTGGAAAAAGAAGTGACAGAGGAAGTATAAAAATATAATGAACAAAACCCATTGTTTTTTGAAAGGTGTAAAATTGAAACATGGATGTGGGAAAGAAAGAGAGATCTGATATGGTGCAATATTTATGCAAAGGAGAAAGACAAACTAATTAATAAAAAAGCAGCTCCAAAGATATTTGAACAGAAATACAGGCAAATGCACCCCAATATGGATAATTTCATAGTATAGAAAATAAGAAAACAAAAGGTGAATATGGAACAGAAAATTGGTAAGGTAGAAGTTAAACAAATAGAAACAAGCTATGCAATATCTGCAAAGTGAAAGATTTAGTGAATAAAATCCAGAATAAGTAATGTCACAGCATGCTGGAACAATGAGCCATCAAATTAAGGAGAAACAGGTGGAGCTGGAGGCATCTTAAGAAGAAATATAGATAATTCTACAGTCATCTTTCCCTGTACCTCACAGTACCTCCCTCGTCTGCTATAGGGAAGCAGTTAGCTGTTACTTTCATATTTATTAATTTATAGGTCACTATGGGTTACTAGGTTACTATGTGTAAAGTTGTTCACAGGATCATATATTCATAAATTAGCACCAAGATAACTCCCATTATAAGCCCAGCCAATTACCTCATTTCAGAATCAAACCCTGCACCTTGTGCCTATAAGGTGAACTCCTTAACCACTATGCCAACCTCCCATCCTTGTAGACATATTTATATTCTTTAACTACATACATATTTACTTATTCTGATCTCTTTCTATTTTTGTTTGCATATCATGTCTTATACTGTTACTATATTCCCAGGTGTTATATTTTAGCTATAATCCTAGTGTAGAGTGTCATATAATACAACATTTATATTTACCCTTACATATTTTATACTCTAATCTAGCACTACTATTAGAATCAGTCCTAATTTTTCCTTAAATGTTATATCTAATAGTATCTAAACAAACATCTGAAAAATCTTCCCTTTTAAGATTCAAACTTTCCATAATAAATTGTTCTGAGATATTATGTTTTTTACCATTAAAGAGACAATAACAGAGAAGCACAATCCTAAATGTTTTAAAGGAAGCGTCTTTCTATAGGCTAATATATAAATTACTGTTTTGGTATACTGCAAATATTCAGAACTACTTAATAACTGACAGTCTTTTGCATATCTAACTTGTATTCATTTACATATTAGCATATGTTTCAAAATATTATGATTTACTTTTAGACAGGAAGAAGTAACCTAGACAGTTCTTAGAATTTTAGAACTCTACAGCATCACAAAAGTGCTCATGAGTCCAATTAAGCTGCTTCAAGCTAGTCCTCATGACAAGGGCTTGCAAATGAACAGTTTATCAGATACAGTTCAAACAAAAACATTTATGAGTGAATACAAGCTAGCTCTACTTTATAGAGCAATCCCTCAAACTCTTCTGAACCAATAAAAAAAACAACAAAAAACATCTCAAAGTATGTTAACCACTAAAAAGCTATTGTATTTAAAGAAATAACATTTCATGATTCAGTAAGCACTATTTGTATGAGATGTTTAACACAAATCAGACTGTCATTTTTTTAAAGGAAACATAGCATATAAACTTGCATTAAAAGATTAATAAAGATTTTAAACACCTGTTTAACTTTTCTTATTCATAATAACTCACAGACAGGCTTTATTAAGATGATGCATACTAAAAATAATAGACACATCAATATGAATCAGAAACATAAGCTAAGCTTTGTTAGTCTAATGGAGAGTTTGAGAAGTAGTTGGTTCATCTTTTTCAACAAACTAGGAATACGTTATTCCATGGTAGAATGTTTTAGGGTTATATCATTAAGTATTTTTTTTATTTGTTTCAAAAGTTTTGTCCATAGTTGAATATTGCATTGTGTTATATATAAAATATATAATAAGTTTTGTACATAAATATGATTTCATTATATTTCTGTATTTGTTCTCTTTTCTATAAATGTCTGATTTTAAATGCATATTTATTAACATTAATGGATTGAATAATTCAGTAAAGAACTGGAGTATGTTTGAATACTTGCAATCACATAAACCTCAAATGGTATTTCTAAAGGAAACATGTACTTAACAAAGATGTAAATAAACTTTCATTGAATAATTATTTGGTTTTAACAGATTCTGGCTTTCAAGCTAAAAGAAGAGGCACCCTCATTTTATGGAAGAACTCACCAGTAATGCCAAAATTAAAACATATCTATGCTGATAAAAATGGTATATTAAGCATTGTTATAATTCAGTGGAACAGAAAACTACATACATTGGTGAACTCTTACTGAATTTCAGGGGCTGGAGCTAAAGATAAAAAAAAATTACTTAGACACTATAGCCTATTACATGATAGGTGAAGTAATAATGGCTGGTGATTTTAATTGTATTTTATCAAAAAAAGATTCCACTGCTGATAGAAAGCTGAGAATCACATCTTCAGCCAAACACCTAATGAATTCTGTAAATCTAATGAATTTAAAGGCTATATATGAGCTAAAGAAAACATCACTTCAATTTTCCCATTATTCATATAGATATGGAACACAAATATTGATAACGTTTTTGTCTCACTCAATCTGTTATCACATATTAGAGAAGTTTCAATAGTTTCATGTCCATTATCGGACCATAATGCTATAATCTTTATTATCATTTAAAAAAAACTGACATTCAAATATATCACAGGAGATCACCAATGTAAATTATTAAAATAAAAGGATTCAAGGATTGGTATGTTAAACAGATCAACATTTTCCTAGAAATAAACATGAATGTTGAAGTAATTGACATTCTCCTGTGGGATTCACTACAGGCTTACTTAAATGTAAGAGTTACAAGCTGATATATTAAGAGAATGGAACAAAAATGAATACACTACAGGACAAAATATGCATAATAAGGTTTCATCTAAAAACAAATGACATTATCAGTCAGTCTAAACTTAAAACTTAAATACAAAATAGGTTGAAATTCTAAATAATAAAGATTCAATAAACCTGGAAAAACTTAAACTTCAGGCATATTCAGTAAACCCTTTAAGCTTACATAGACTTGCTCTTAGATCAAAGAAAATGAATAAACTGAATCATATCAAAGAAATTTATAACACATAAAAGTAATAAAAAAGGAAGTAGAACAGATATTACAGTTATTCTTGAGGGTTTTAAATATTTTATGAAACTATAAATAATAGTACAAATAACCTAGATAATAATGATATAGTTGAAACTAATGGAAATATAAATAATAAATTAACAAGTGAACAAATAACAAAATGGACAGACTGTTCATTTTAACAGAAATAAAATATCAAATAAAAAAGTTAAAATATAAGGTGCCAGACTTAGATGGTCTTATACCAGAACTATATAAAATACTACCAGATGATGCAGTTAGAAAATTACATAAGGTTTATAGAGAAATAAAAACAACTCCCACCATCATGGAAATATTCCCTTATATCACTCATTTTAAAACAAGACAAGGATCCTACAAAGTGTTCATCATAAAGACCCATTTCACTTTTAAATGTGGACTGTAAGATGTTCATGTCCATTTTAGCTAACAGAATTAATTTGCTTATACCTAAACTAATTAACAGTGATCAAACTGGGTTTATTTTAAATAGAAAAGTACAGGATAATATAATAATAATACATAAATTAATAGACTATGCAAATAAAAGTAAAAAAGAACTTTCTATCATTAGTCTTGATTTAGACAAGGCTTTTGACTCAGTTAATTGTTCATACTTGTTTAAATAACTTAAAGTGTAAAATTTCTCACCTGCGTTAATTGTATTCATTTCTAAATGATGCATTAACTCTTGTGCTTATGTTAAAATTGTTATTTTTCTAATTCCTTTAAATTTCAAAAAAGGCACAAAACAAGGCTGTCTATTATCTTATCACCTTTATTTTTTGCATTAGCTATAGAACCCTTTTTTAATAGTATTAGAGCCAATAAGAACATTAATTGTATCTATATAAAAAATTATGACCTAAAGGTTCAACTCTTTGCTGATGATATTTTACTAACAATAAGGAAATATAGAAAATTCATTAGAACATAAAATTAGTTCTATGAGTCAGTTTAAAGAAATCTCAAACTTAATATTTAATAATAATAATAATAATAATAATAAAACAAATACATTATTAATTAATACATTTTAAAAATCATACAAAAATATTCTACCTTCAGTTGGTATTGCAATCAAATGAAATGCAATGGTATAATCATTATGTCTAATAGTAAATAAATGTTATAAACTTTCAACAAGTTGCTGATAAATTTTTAAGTTTGGTGACAAATTGCAACAGAGTTCTCTTTACTGTAAAAGAATGATTGCTTATTAAGATTGTAATTCTCCCTAAAATATTGTTTTTATTACAATCTTTATTATTATCTCCACCAAAAAAAATTGAAGAAGAAGATAAATAATATTCTACTTATTATTTTTTTTTTTGGCATCTCAATAAACAAAGAGTTTCCTCTGATTGGCACAGAAAAGGTTGGGATAATGGTGGAATAGGATTCCTTGATATTTAATTGTATGCTACTCAAACAATTGTAAAAGTTAAAGTGTTGTGGATAAATTCATCTTATGATTCAAAGTAGAAACAAATACATCAAGAAATATTATTAGCAGATAATAAATATATCACAACCAGTCAAATAGTATCTAATAGTTTTATCTGGTTATTAAAATATTTTTGTGCAAATGGTATTGCACCATTTTCTGAGATTCCATATTTAAATAACATCATTTCCTCTTTCCAAAAGTTCACATAGTCTAACCATTCTATTAAAAACTTAATATTTTCTATGTTTCTAATTGTATATAAAAATGACTGCTTAGAATCTCATAACTTCAACAAAATACTAGTATTGAAATAACAAAGTAATTTAATTTATTAGCATTAATTTTTAAATAGTACTGATATATATATATATATATATATATATATACTGTTGAAAATTTAAGGTCCAAATGCAATCAAGATTCTGAGAATTGGTTAATTTTACAAATATTTAGAGACTTTGTGAACAAAGAGGTAAATAAGGTATTTAACCTAGATAAGAATTTGTTCCCCAAATTATTGTAATTGTTAAGAAATGTGAATAATAATGCAATGAAAAATAAAGCATATCTGTCACAAATTTATAACATTCTTAAGTGAGATTTCACATATTTAGACAATTCCTATTGGAAATACTCCTGAAAAATTAATAATGAAAACTTCTCTGAAGAATACAAGAAATTAATATTAAAACCTACAGAAAAATATACATCTTCATTATATGGGAAAATTTTCACTTGGAAATGTTTACACAGAGTTTTGTCACTCCTAACAAAATTACAATTATGTATAAATCAAATAGAATTAAATGCTGGAGATGTAATTCTGAAATAATAGCTGACTGGACATATATGGTATATGAATGTGAAGTCATATCCCCTTTTTGGAACAAAGTTAATAACTTTATTCAAGCCTTGTGGTCAGATAGATGTAATATTTCTAAATCTTTAGTTTTATTTAATGCTCCAATTCCTGAGATAATTAAAAAAAAAACTGCCTCTTCTTTGGTCTATTCTGGCTATAGCCAGAAAGGTAATTACTAAAACTTGCCATAGTAAACTTACCCCCTCTAGTGTTGAATTCATTAGTATGGCAAAAAGTGTTTGCAGTAGTGAATTGCATACTATAAAGATGAGAACTTCTAAAGTTACACATTCATGTGCATTTTGGCTTAAACTTAAAGACTGGCTTGAAAAATATTAATTGTTTTTGATGTATAACTTTGATATATTGATCAGCTGTGGAACTATGCAAATAGTTATTTGTTTTGTAACTGATGTGTTTATTTATTGTTTTAAAACCAAATAAAAATAATAAAAGAAGAAATATTGATATAGGAAAGAGAAAGATTTGGTATGGAGCAATGTTTATACAAAGGAGAAAGCAAAACTAATCAGTACAAAAAAGCAGCACCAAAGGTATTTAAAGAGAAATACAGGCAAGGGCGCATGGATACGGACATTTTCATAATATGAAAAATGAGAAAAAACAGAGGGGGATAGTAGAAAAGACAATTAATAATGGAAAAGTGAAAGAAATATAAACTGAAGTTATGGATTACATGTGAAGTTAAGGATTTAGTGCAGAAAATCAAACACAGGCAATGTCACAGCATGATGAAACAATGAGCCCCCAAACAAAAAAACAGGTAGAATAGGAGGCATCTGATGACTTGCCACATGATGATGATGATGCTCTAAAGCCTTCAGTAGAAACCTGTACAAAAGTTCACTTGGGGTCACAGGTAATGCTGTGGAGTGATGGGCAAATGCATTCCCTTATGAATGAGCAGCAGATGATATAGGGTGTAGCTGAAGAGGATATGATGCAGGAAGATGTTCTGTAACTTTCTATAGAATGCCCACAGGAAACAGAGAGCAAAGGATGTGCTCTCAGTTTAGAAGAAACTGATCTAAGGCAAGGCTTCTTAAAACTATAGGTCATGACCCCATATGGGCTTGCATAACTGAATATCGGGGTTGGGAAAATTTAGAGATTGTCTTTGCCGGACAGTGTATTGTCCAGAAAAAATAAAATTGTCTGTTGTCTTTTTTTAAGGGTGTTCTTCTTTAAAAATGCCCTTTGTGTCTAATCACACACTCACAGAAGACCAAAACAGGTCAGAAACACTTGTTGCTTCTGTGCAACTGATTATATATTACTTCATCTTCCACGCACACAGAATTTGAATTCCAGAAGATGCTTTGGACTTTGGACCACAACAAACAAGTGACAGTTGGTGTGTGTGTGTGTGTGTGTGTGTGTGTGTGTGTGTGTGTGTGTGTGTGTGTGTGTGTGTGTGTGTGGAAGAGGGGGATAACAGAACAGAATAACTTGAAATCAGACCTTTTCGACCACAGAATTCCATCTCACAATGGCAGAAGTATCTGTTATGCTGGAAATACATGACTGCCACAGGACGCAGCTAAGAAAGTCAAACTCTGCATAAAAACTTTAATTTAATAATTAATACAGATGGTACATTTCAATGAAAAGGTGATTAACACAGTTGTTTGTTGATTCTATATGCACGCTCCCAAAAGGAAATAAGGAAAAAAAGTGATGTTAATCCTGACAAACTTTCTTAGATACTAATTCCTGAATGCAGATTTTTTTTAACTAACAATATTTACATGTTCTACTAACTACAAACAGAAAAACCTAATAGCTGCAGAGTCATATTTTGTTTTTCTGCCTTTTAATACTTCAGATGCTACAACAGAAATCCAAATAAGGATAGCAAAGCATTAAATATGTATGTTCTGCCACAACATGTAAATAGAAAAAGTAGCTTAGAATAGTTATTAGAAACTATTGTGATCATCAGTTGTGCTGCAGCATGTCTATGTATTAAAGACCCCGAGGTAAATCCCTGTAGTTTTAAAGTTGGCTGCACTGGACAGGAGGCTCCAGGACTTAACATTTCTTGACATAATACATAGTTGGCCAATATTGTCCTTGCAGCTTGTCTGCCTACAATTGTGTATAAAAAAGTGGCATTTCTTAAGTGTGGAATTTGCATTCATACTAAACTTGTTCTAGTGGGTGTATAAATCCTGATTTTTTTTTGTTTGTTTTAAACCTGTAACATTTTACAGAAAATTTAAATCTGACTGACATCATCTGAAAAAGAGATTATTGATGGTTTTCAATCGGGTTGTCCTGTATAGAGCCTGAAGGAATACATGAAAGCTTTCATTTACTCTGCAAACCTCATATTTTGTGGCCAGGGTATTTCTCTACAACAATGGCTTTGAAAATCACTCAACCAAGTGTTTTGCCAGTATGGTTAATGCTCTTGTAAGCTACAACAGTTTTCCAAGGAAAATATGGAAAGAGATGGTAAGAAAGTCAGGCCTCTATATGAGTCTCTTTTTATAAGTATTCATTCTTAGTAGCAAGCTTGATATACTTCACATTTTCTTTGATGTATATAAAACCCAAGCATCTAGCCAGTTCCATGCCATACAGGGATAAAGTGCTGACTTTGTCATAGGGATATAATTTAATTATTATATATTATAATTTAATACAATCAGGAAGGTGAATCAAAGTACTTTTGTATGGTCCTAAAAATGAGTGCAAGGAGCCTATGATTTGAAAATAGCCCAAAGGTAAACTTAACCCATCACTGGCCAGATGTATTTTCTTTGAATGTGGGTTTCAATGTGGTTTCAGTGAATGTGAGTTTCAAAGGCAGAGAAGTTTTAATGCTAATAAGTGGTAAAATTATATGTATACCAAAGAAATGTTTTGAAATAAATGTATTTTTCATTTATTATCAGTAAATGTATTATTTGTATATTTATTTTATATACTTGTATATCCAGGGTCATGTAAAATGTTCTCTCATGAAATTTCGGTTGCGACTGGAAAAAGTTTAAGAAGCCCTTATCTAAGGGAAGAGTTGTTTGACTTAATAGAGATGGACAGACATACTAAGATCAGTGAAAGAAACAGATTACACAAAGTACATAATTCCCAAAATGTTAGAAGTCTGATAAAACAGATAAACACAGTAATCAAGATTATTAACAGATATTCATGTGATATAACAGAATAAAATAGGATATATTACTGTGTAGCTAAATTAATAAAAGATAAAATCTTAACACAAAAACATGGAGCAGTGAGGGAAAGGAAGGGAAGAAAAAAATGCCATCATAGAAGCATCAAATACAGAAAATTATAAAACAATTAAGATAAGAAGCATGACTGTTAGAAGAAACAAAACAAATTAACAAAAATGCTTAGAAAGACAGATGTGGTAAAAGTAATGCACAGTATCAGAACAGACCAAGGTCTATCATACACTATTGCAAATAATAATCTAAAGATATGAGCACAGGAGGAAAAACTTAGAAGACTTTCAGATAAATATAAAGGAAAAGTAATAAAAATAAGCAATTTATTGTTGACCCAAAAAGGTTTTATAGAGAACTGAGAAGCATAGCAAAAGGAATAAAAACATCACCAAAAAAGAGGAAATAGACACATTTTGGTGAAATATTTATGAAAACTCTATGGAACATAAAGATGTTGAATGGATAGAAGAAGTAAAAAAATATGAAATAGGACGAAGTAATTGCCAGAGAAACTGAAACAGAATTAAGAAAAGCTCCTGACTGGAGAACCTCTAGCCAGATGCTTCTGTCTAAAAATATTAACTATGTTTACACAAAGATTTATCCTTGAGCAAGAAGTA
Source organism: Protopterus annectens (assembly GCF_019279795.1). Lineage (NCBI taxonomy): Eukaryota > Metazoa > Chordata > Ceratodontiformes > Protopteridae > Protopterus > Protopterus annectens. The sequence continues at coordinate 676,279,008 of NC_056749.1, read as the reverse complement.
CTTATATGTGCACCCTGAACAGACACCAACCTAGTTAACAAAAGGAAGAATGATACTTCTCCTTAAGAGCAAACCTTTAAGTCATCCTGAAAACTACAGACTGATAACTTGCCTTCCAACAATGGACAAACTACATACTAAAATTGATGTATACAGAGTTTATAGTCATAAAAAAAACTCAACCACAGCTCTAGGCCAGAAGGGTAACAAAAGAAAGTCATATGGAACAAAGAATCATATGTTGCTAAATAAAGCCATAATAGAGAACTGTAAAAAGGGAAGAGTATGTATGGCATAGATAGATTACAAAAAAGCATTTCAAATCATCCCACAACCATGGATAAAGGAATCCTTACAGATGTATAAGCTCCATTTTACAACGACCAATTACATTACAGTGACCAAGAAACAGTGGAAAACCACTTTGCAGTTAAGCCATGACAAATAGCAAATTATTATCACACGGATAAAAATTCAAAGGGGAATATTCCAGGGTAATTCTTAGTTACTGCTGCTGTTTTGTCTTGCCCTTAACCCATTAAGTTGTTTACTTAACAGATGAGTCTTGGTTATAATTTGGTTTCCAGGAAGCAACCTTACTTATGGTCTTCTCATTTATTTATTGTGGGTGACTTAAAACTGTACGGTTTATCAGATGAGGAGTTGAAAGCACAACTAAAAGTGGTTAAAACATTCTCAGATGATATAAGAATGTAAGTTGGCCTTGATAAATGTGCAAAAGCAATGTTTAAAGCAGGAAGTTGCAATACCAAGAAAATATCAGTCTGGGACAGGAATGTAATATAAAGGAACTTGAGCAGGAGGGACTGTATAAATATTTAGGAACTAATAATGGAATAAAACATGAACAAATGCAAATGCCACTAAGTAAGGAATACTTCAGAATACTAAAACTAATACTTAAAGACAGCCTTGACAGCTATGAATATAGTCCAAGCTATAAATCAGTTTGCACTTCCTGTTCTAACGTTACAGTTTTGGGGTGACTGGCACCAAAAGGTATTGGATCAGTTGGACAGGAAAACAAGAAAAATGCTTCACTCTTATCAAAAGATATTTAAAAAACAGTATACAGTATATACCAAGATTATATATATTCATAGCTCTGAAGGGGGTATGGACCTCCTCGGATCTGATTACATGTATAGATCTGCAGTCATGGAACTGCATACATATCTGCTGACCTGATCAGGTCCAAACACAGTGAAAGTTTTACAACATGAGGAAAGGAAGTCTAAGATGATCTCCTTTCTTAGTTTATCATAAGCATTCCGGGATCAAGCAGGAATTGAAATCAGTCTAGAAGTAGACAAAAATCAGACAGCAACTAAATGTGAAAATAAAAAAAAAGAAAGAATATAAGTAAAAGGAGAGAAATGTAAAAAAGGAATAAATATATTATAATGTATACAGATCTCCTGAAAGAACCGCATGTTGATCAGGATTTGACTCAGGAATTATTAAGGAGAGGTGAGTAGAAACCAAAAGATGAAAGGTTAATAAATGGCATTCTAGGATAGTGGACTATGTTGGTTTACAAAGTCCATTGAACATGTGGGAGAAACAGACAAATGTTGGTTTTGTAAAATAGGAACTGAAAACAGTCACACATCTTCCTGCTGGGTGTGATACACTCATGGCACAGGGCCTGTACACTGAAAGGCTCAATAATGTGGCAACAATATTGCATTAGAAATTGGACAAATACTACGATACAGAAGTTGCTAAAAGTACTAGAAACGTGGACCATAAAGTATTATAGTGAATGACAAAGTATACATCACATGGGGTCACCCATTACCAATAGTTCAAAAATAGATGTGAGGAAAAACAGATATAGTAGTCCTTGATAAAAGACAAAAGTAGCATTAATCACTGAAATAATATCAGCTAGTGATTACAGTGTCTTATGTATAGAGAGATGCAAAGTCATAAAATATCAAAAATTTCAGACATAAAAAAGGGCAATATGAAAGTAAGAAATCCAGACAGTTCCAATGTAGTGGGAGCATACCTCTCAACCTCTTAGTGCAAGAAATCTGGACATAGCCCAAGAAAATGTGTAGTTCAAAAAAAAAAAAATCCACGTTTCTGCAGGCTGTGCCCCCCACACCCACCTACTTTAATATTCTCACTCTGAGATCGCACTACAGTGGGGAAAAGGGAATTTTCCCTTACCCACACTGTAGTCCGATCTACGAAACAGGCACACATACGCAGAAGTGCTTTTCGATCTTAAGCACTTTTGTGTATGTGTGTTCGATGTTTTGTGATTCGGACGTATGCTAGTCGAGCATGTGTCTGGATCCCATATATATATATATATATATATATATATATATATATATATATAGATTAGATATATAGATATCTATATATAAATATATATATATATATATATATATATATATATATATAGATAGATAGATATAGATATATACACATTTTATATATATATATATATATATATATATATATATATATATATATATATATATATAAAATTTCCTTAAATTTTCTATTAGAGTTACCTATATAGAAACTAGTAAATGTCATGCACACCGCTAAATAAACCAGATTTTCTGTGTTACAAGTAGCAAAGCAATCAAATACATAAATATGCTTTATTCAAGGATGCTCAAAATAACAGAAGGATCAGTGTTTTAACAAAAAACACAATTATAGCATAGAACAATACCTTTTCTTTTAATTGCAGTGGATTGGTCCTTCTTTTTATTCATTTCCTTATAGCATATCTTCTGTTTCAGCTTAGGGCATTTCTTGGGTAGCATAACAGTATGTCACAATTTCTCCGTATAATATCGGTAACACCCTTAGTATTAGCACTATATTTCATGATGCACCTTACCTTAGTGCTGTTATTACGACTTTGGTTAGTCTGTGGATCTTCTGACAAAAAATATAGTTTGGCTCCACCACCTCTTTTATTAGTTACTTAGTTAAATGCTTCATTCGAAAGACGTTCATCATAGCCTCTCATCCGAAATTCTTGTCTTAACATATCCAACTGCCGGTTAAATAAGGTTGCATCTGCAGTAAGTCTACAAATGAAACTGAAGTGACTGTTGCTATTGACTGCCTGTATCTGTTGTGCATTTTAAGTTGCTTTTAAACGTACTTTTCATATGTGTTGCTGCATCTTTAAACTTTAGGTTCTCTGTATAACAAGCTGAGCTCTTATTGGGTGATGGGATCATGTGCTGTATTTAAAAACTCTGTATTTGAACTGTGTTTTACATGCATTGAAGAAGGGATTATTCCCAAAAGTTCTGCTATTTCCATTTGTATTAAAATAAGTGAGTTTTTTTTTAAATTTCTGGTGTTGAGATCCATTGTTTATTGTTTTTTACTATATGTTGTATTTAACCCATTGATCTCAAATACTCAATTGCACTCCTCGAAACTGATTGTTTTTGTTTGGTGTTTAACTGAGCACCAGTTTTTATCAGCACTATGGATGTTTTTCCTGAGATCCAACTACTATGAAATTTGACTAGAATTCATCGGCATTTGAATGATGTTTTGGCCATTCATTACAATCCTTTCCTTAAGAATAAGACTGGCTTTGTAGCAGCTGCTTAATCTACACCTGGTAGTCAGGAAACTACAATCCTGCAGCAAATATGACATTGGAGAAAAAAGTACAAAATTTTAAATGGTTGCAAAGGAAGTGTATACATTTTCATGCATACCTTGAACTAGTGATTGTATCATGAGGTTTATGTATATTAAAAATGCAAACTTATGGTAACACATATCCAGTGTGTCTTAAAAAATGACAGGAATTAAATCTTAAACTCAGTGCTAATTACATGACCCTTATGAATGAAATTTTTTTAGATATCGAAAAAGAACGGCAAAATGAGACGTTAGTACTGGAAAGTGGCATTTTAAACACATTCTGCTATAAAGACTATTTGCACCGTTATAGTGATATGTTGAAACATTTAACAGTCTTTGAGAAATGACTTGAACAAATTAAAAAGCCTAAGTTAAATAGGGATATCAATGACTTTAGGAATGAACATATTTTTTCTTGGCCTAAGAATACTAGGCTGTTGAAGGCAAACATTGGTAATTCTATACATGAACTAGATGATATTACTTTACCAATGACTGCCTCTGCATTGAGAGGTGGTGCATCTAGTCCATTTGTAAATGAAAATGTTTTGAATGTAAATACTGCACATGATGATAGTGTACAAAAAAAAAAAAACCCGAAAGGGACTTACAGTATCTGTAAATACCACCACAATTGCAATAATGTTAATACGTTTGCAGTATCATCTACAGCTAATAATGCAGTTTCCCATGAGGAGGATTTTCATCAGGTTTTGACATCCATGAAGTTGAATCTCCTGGAGAGTGTGGAACTACAAACAAGAGGCCTATCAAGGGGAAGAAATACAAATCAAAAAAGAAGAAACGTCCGTTCAAGATCAAATGGTCACAGACTCACAGCAGGTTGAAAGTGAAGAGATGAACAGTCTTACAGACAATTTTGATACTGTTAATTTATCCAGCAGCATACTTTCTGCTACTGATATTGTACTGTTAAGAAGAGGCTTACTGTTTATACCAACAGCTAAAGATTATAATGTGGATGCTATTACTGATCTTAAGCTATTGTCATGGAATTTAGGTTCATAGATTCATAGACGTGTACTAGACTAATGGCCCTGGGGCCTTTACAAGCCTAGCTACAGGATTACCCTGGCATAGTACCACCCAACCTTAGTTCCCAGTGCCTCTGTTGAGTAGAGCTACTGGAGTGATCCCTGGGGTGAATTTTCTGTTTCCCATCCACTCATCAAGATTTCTCTTGAAGAGGGTCAACGAGGTCCTCTGCTTGACATGTATGGGAAGTCTGTTCCATAGCATGGGCAGTCTCTGTGTTATGAACCTGTCCTTCCAGCCTGTTCTGTTAATTGTGGTAATGAGGTTGAGGTCTCTGGAGCATGTGGTGTGGAGAGACTGGTATTTCTTTAGATGTAGTATTTCTAACAAAGCTGGGTCAGATATGGCTTTGTAAGTCAAGCAGAGATCGTCTCTAAGTAGGCGATATGAGACAGAGAATAGTTGGAATATTTTTGAGTCTGTCCATATAGGGCATGTGTTTAAGGCCTAGGATCCTCTTTATGAGGTACTTTTGCATCCTCTCCAGTTGTTGCAGGTGTCTAGTGAAGTACATGCCAAATGGGGCATTGTAATCGATGACTGGCCTAATGAGAGAACAGTAGAGGGACACAATGACCTCTTTCTTCCTGGATGCAAAACCCTTAGTAATGAGATGTGCCACATAGAAGGACTTTCTGACCACAGTGGCAATGTGGTGATCAAAAGAGAGGTTGCTGTCAACCTGTGTTCCCAGATCTCTTACAATGCCTTCTGTGTTCAGTGGACTACAATCAATGTGATAATTCATGGGAACCGGGTTTTTCACAAAGGGGGTGATGATACATTTTTTGGCATTGAGTTTAAGGCCATGGTTCTGACATCAGTCGTTGTCTCAGTGAGGCCATTCTTTAGGATGTCAACATCACTTGGGGAGTTAATAATAGCTCCCAACTTGCAAATGTCTGCAAACTTTGTCAGTCAGAGTCCCTTCATGTTGGCCTGGACTTCACAGAAGTAGATACCAAACATGAGAGGACCCAGGACAGAACCCTGTGGGACTCTACTCATGACTAGTCGGCAGTCTGACTTGGAGTCAGCTACTTTCACACTGTGGGTTTTATCTGTGAGCCAGTTTGCAACCCACCTAGTGATACAGGGGTTGATGCCAAGCTTAGTGAGTTTTTCTATGATTCCTGAGTGGGGAATGGTATCAAAAGCCTTGGCCAGATCCAGGTAGGCTGTATGAACCACCTTGCCTTCATCCACAGCTCTGGTGACTGACTCAAAGAAGTCAACTAAGTTGAGCAGGCATGAGCTACTCTTCACAAAACCAAACTGTGTGGGATCCAGAGTTGAGGATTCCCTATATCCTTGTTTATTAGGTCCATGATGATGCGTTCCATAGCATTGCATATCAGACTTGTCAGGCTAATGGGGCGATAGTTCCCAGGTTCTGTAGTTGCGCCTCCTTTGTGGAGAGGGATGACTATAGCAATGCGCTATTCAGTAGGGACAAAGCCTGAGGTGAGGCTGTGATTGAACAGGCCACACAGGTGAGGTGCCAGTTCACTCTGTAGTTCATGTAGAACACAACCAGGGATACTGTCAGGTCCCATAGAAGCTGTATTCTTGGCCTTGGACAGTGCTTTTTTAACCTGTGCAGCAGTAATACTGGGTGCCTGGCAATCTACTGGTATTGTGATGGGTCCTTTGTGGGGGGGGGGGGTAGTAAAGTTGGCACTGAATCTGTCGGACAGTATACTGGCAATATCATTTGGCTCGGTATAGGAAGTATCATTGTGCAGTAGCTAAGAGCAAATCTGGGTATTGCCATGGAGATTCCTTACATAAATATAGAAGTCCTTGTGGTTGTCTTTACTATCTGCTGCAATTCTGTTTTCATAGCTAGCTTTAGAGGATTTGATGAGGTATTTCAACTTTTTGTTGAGGCTGATAAAGGAGTTTTTCCAGTCTTGGGACTTCACCTTATTCTGCATCAGTTTCCTCCTTCTGTTGCAGAGTTTGTTTATGGCAGGAGACCACTAGATTGGCTTCCTTTTTTGGAGGAGAGCGTCTTGGTTTGATTGGGTATGGCGAGATCCATGCATTTGTGTACGTGTTCGTACAGTGCATTGGTGTATGATTCTGTGATCACGCAACTATTCTCCATTTGCCTAGGTGCCGTGAAGTTAGCCAGCTCTGTTTTTAGGAGCCCAAAGTTAGCTTTGGAGATTTTTTTCATTGTGGTTACCTTTGTGGGGGATGTGGATTTCCAAGGTGATTAGTTTGTGGTCAGATCTAACCAGGGAGCAGCTGACTATTGGTGTAGAGCAATGGTCGCCCATGTTAGTAATGACCAGGTCAAGGATGTTGCTACCTGTAGTGGGGGTAAGAATGAGCTGGTCCAGGGCCTTGGAATTAATGAACTCCAGGAAACATTGGGCAAGTGTATTGGTACATGAGTAGTTTACCCAGTTAATGGAGGGGTAGTTGAAGTCGCCTAGTAAGAGAGTGTTAGGTTGGACCCTAGTATTCTCCAGGGTGCTTAGAGACGTGGAGTGTAAGTCTTGGGACATGGAGGGGACCTATAGTACACTACAACCTGAATTGCTGTCTTACCCAATGTTAGCTGCACCTAAAGTATCTCCGATGCATTATGTTGGGGTACCAGTCTGGGGGTATGAGCATCCTTTATGAATATGGAAACACCACCGGCTTTGGAGCTTCAGTCCAAGTTCTGGGGCCGAAAGGTGTGGAATGAGTTATAGCCTGGTAGTGCAGGGGTGCTTTCTGCTGCTTTGAGCTAGGTCTCTGTTACAGCACAAATGCTGATGTTCTCCATTTTAAGGAGTGCTTCGAGCGAGTGCATTTTGAGATTTAGACTTCTAGCATTGAGCTGCATGACCCTCAGAATGCATTTGTTTGTAGCTGTTATGGTGGTAATTTGGTGTTTGAAACACCCCCTAAAAAAGCACTATAAGGGTGGCAAGAGCCTTGGCCAGTATCCAGAAACCCAGGGGTGACAGATGCAGGCCATCTCTGGCAAAGCATCGAGGTCTGTCAATCATGTCACCCCAGACAGACAGATACTGGATCTCCTTAGAATGACATCAGAAACTTAGCCAATTGTTGAAATCAATCATTTTCTGCTTGTACTGTGGTATCATTCTGGGTGATGGTACGATGCTGCTCAGGGCTAGGGTCGTTCCCACCTGGGCTACATAATCAGAGAGCTCCTACATGTCTCTTTTCATGTTATCCAGGGAGGTACATCTCAGGTCATTCACACCTACATGTACAAAGACAGAGTCATATTTGTACCTGTTGTTGAGGGACCTGAGTGTGTGCGTTATGTGGCAGATCCTGGAACCTGACAGGCAGCTGATCGTTACTTTCTTCTTATTCAACCTAGTGAGTGGGACATCAGTGTGCCTCACTATCGAGTCACCTATGATTAGTGTGTTGGGCATGCTGTTTTGCCTTACGGGCTTTGGTTGAGTGGCACACTGTTTATGGGGAGTTATGTATCTCATGATTAGTGTCATGTTGTGGTGGTCAAGTGCGTTTTTGCCTTGGAGGTCTCTGCTGCTTCGGTAGATTTTTATTGAGAGCCTCCGCGAAGGTGGGTATGTGGTTTTGTTTTTATGTGAAGGCAGCGCTGGTGTATGTTCTGGAGGGCTATGTGTTCCATGTGGTGTGTTGCAAGTGTTGACCTTCTCTACTTGACCAGCTATTCTGGTCTTGGCTGGAGAGTGCGTGGTTTCCACTTTGGATATATAAGTGCATCTCTCACAAGTCTGAGTGTTGGAAGGTAAGAGGAGAGGGTTGTCAGTCTACACGAGGCAGTTGCTACATTGCCTCAGGATGCCCAAGTTCACCAGGTTAATAGGAGAAAGCACAGGGAACTGACCTTTAGACATGCCTGGAGGGGTGGGCATCGATATGTACTGGATCTGTTTCCTTGTAGAACGTTTAGTGCTGGTAGCACTTTTGCATGGTACAATAATTGCTACAAGAAGTCTGGTAAAGTGCTAGACTAATAAGGTAGTATAAGTCCAGGAGAGGAGAAAACTAGTAGATCTAAGGGAAAAATTGAAGAGCAGACTCCTTAAATCTTAAATTAATGTTTCAAAATACTGTTACTACTAAACAGGTATGTAAACATTCCCAGACTTTTGTTCCTGTCAACTGCCCTGTAATTACAGCATTCTGTAATACTAGTGAAAAACAGTTGTATAAGCTTTTTAATAATTTGAAGCATAATAAGAGTTATAATCTGTCAAAGGAAGAATATGATACTTTAAAGCAACTGCAAAGTAAGACTAGTATCGTGATTAAACAGGTAGATAAAGGGAGTGCCGTAGTTATAATGAATTGCAAAAATATAATCAGACAATCTAAGCATTTTTAAATGATCAAAGTATTTTTTGTTTATTAAATAGGAGGAATGTGAACAATATAATATGTAGGGTTAATGATGTTACTTATGAGCTTCTGGTATGAGATGATATTACATGTGAACTGTTCAACTTCTTATATGTTGTTAATCATTTGCTACCCATTATATATGGATTAAGTAAAATACATAAAGATCGCTTGCACCTTCTGATGCGACCCGTCATGTCTGGGAGGGGATGGCGAACTGAGACCATTTCAATTTTCTTAGAAGAGCAATTAAAATCTGTGTTAAAAAATCTTTGAAGTTATATTTGTGATACTAATGACTTTTTAAAACAACTTTATCAGTGGTACTCTGTGAATGAGACTGCCCAGTTTATTACTGTAACAATGGATGTCAACTCATTGTTCACTGCCAACCCTAATGAATATGGCATACATGCTGTGACAGAATATTTATGTAACAACACAGCATTCACAAATGGGAAAATAGAAATGATTTGTGCTCTCTTAGAAGTTGTATTAACAAGTAATGTTTTTTTTTATTTGAGGAGCAGCTGTACCATCAAGTATTGGGTGCTGCTATGGGTACACAAATAACAAATAGTTATGCTAACATATCCCTATATGAATGGGAGAGTATGCATGTATTTGGGTCGACAAACAACTATCCTGATAAAATTCTATTTTATAAACACTTTGTTGATATTTGTTTTGATTCTTGGAACCTACTACAAATTTTCAGAGATTTAAGTTGAAATATTCTAGAACAGAGATTTGTTTTTTTGGATATAGCACTTAAAAATACTGATGTGCTGATATCAACAAATATATATAGGAAGGAAGTTCAGGCTAGCAGATTTTCCTATAGTTGCAGCATGCATTCTGGTCATGTTTTTAAAGGGATAGTTAAAAGCCAATATATGAAAGTGAGTAGACTGACTAAAAATGCAGTATTATGCAACTGGCAGTTGGATATATTAAGACAAGAATTTCGTATGAGTGGCTATGATGAAGGTCTTTTGAATGAAGCATCTATGTAAATAATGATCACTGTAACTATGTAACTAATGATCACTGTAACTATGTAACTAATGGAAGAGATGGTAGAGCCAAACTATATTTTTCGTTAGAACATCCACAGACTAATCAAAGTCATAATAACAACACTAAGTTTAGGTGCATTATGAAATATAGTGTTAATACTAATGGTGCTACTGATATTATATGGAGAAATTAATTCTGTATGTACTTTTTTTTACTAACCATTGTTTGCTTTCTTTTATTTAATAACTTGTTGTACTAACCTAAATGTGGAGCTTTTCTCCCCGGGCCTCTGCTGAAAATGGAAATATATCCAATTGGACTAGCCCGGTAAACAAATGTAAAATAAAAATAAAT